>NC_066547.1:1242648-1245148 GCF_024679095.1 Eriocheir sinensis | reverse complement strand
ACTTCTTGAGCTTTCATATTTATGTATTTGTGTATATTTCATGGTGGCAAAACTTTCATTACTAGTTGCATTTTTACTAGTGACACGAATATGTGACTGTTTTTCACAATAAAATTTCACTCAAACAAGTGAATCAGACACCACATAAATATTACCAGTGTGTGTATGAATGAATACAAAGATAAGCACATACTTTGATTTAACTCTAGGATGTTTCGTGGATCATTAATAAATAAAAACAAAATATCTGGATAGGCTACTCTTTAGCCCGTTACCGGCTATGGCTGCCAAAAAAGATCCTCCGCCAAGTTTATACCCCCCCATTTAGTGATTGTTAGGTACGCCTATTCCTAAGAATGTTAACATCCTCATAAATCTTCTTAGATTTACGGAGAATACCCAGTTTTGATGACAGTATGTGGGACATATTTTTCAGTTGTACTTCAAAAGTAAGTATCGAGTCCAGTATAACTCCCAAAAGCTTGATATGATACAGAATCAATGTGGACTCCATTGACAAGTAAATTAGGATGTTGAGAGAAGAGTGTTCTAGAACGGCTCACAATTAATTCCTTAGTTTTGCTAGGATTCAGTTTTATGCCCCATTTACAGCACCAAGACTGAATTTTCAAATCATCAGCAACAACTTGTCTCGTTAAAGGAGATGGAACAACAGCATAAAGGGAAGTACCATCTGCATACGTCAACATCTTGTTATTACCAGACCACATATCACTTGCATACAGTATAAACAACAAAGAATCCAGGACACTACCTCGAGGAACTCCAGAATAAACACAAGAATATGGGCTAAAACTATCGTCAAGAGAAACACGCTGCTGTATGTTAGATAAATATTTTGTTGAAATACTTAAAACTCTACATCCAAAAGCTGCACTAAAATCCAAGGAAACCAGCCTAGATTCATGGCCCCTGTCCAAGAAGATTGGATTTCGTGCACTAGCGTAAGTACTGCATCACTAGTGCTAAGTCCTTTTCTAAATACAAACTGCGTCTCAGGAAGAACCCGTTTTAAATATGCAGTAAGACGCTTGACTAGCAAACGTTCAAAATTTTAGACAATGCAGGAGTAATAGTGATGGGTCTGTAGTCACTAGGTGAAGGAGAGGGAGAGGATCTTTGGGTGTATGGGTAATATTACCAGAACGCCAGCACACCGGAAATGATCTGGGACGAATTAAAATACGGAAAATAACAGCCAGTTTGGGGGCTAGTTGACTATTAAGTTTTTTAAAAGCAAAGGAAATAGGCCATTAGGATCTGGTCTCCCATATGCATCCAAATCCGATAAAAGATACTATAATTCAGAGGACCTGAATGTATTAGAATTGAGATGTGGTAATGCATGACAATTCGGTGGCAACTGAATTTCTTCCATATTTTGCTTAGAACTAAAGCAATCAGCTAAAATGTCTTTTTAAAGGGACAATATATAACCCTGCCATCGGGCTTCAATACCAAATAGTGAGGATTTAGGGGTTGGGAACCATCTATGAGGTTGAGTAGCACCAGAAAGAACCTCCCTCAAATGAGCATTATATGCAGATTGAGCCTCCCTGTACACATTATTTGCAGTGTTACGCATATTCACATAATTCTCCCAACAAAGACGATATCTGTTAGCAGACCAGAAATTATAGGAAGTATTCTTGCCCCGGTAAGCCTGATGACATTACTCATTAAACCGTGGTTTATCATGGGACCGAGATAGAAGTGTTTTAGTAGGCATAAATCTAGTTATCATGCCTTAAAACACTGTATTCAATGCAGTAACAAGGCAGGGAGCATTGTAAATACAATTCCAAATAATGTTTTCAAATACACGGTGAATACCACACCAGTTTATTCTATACATAAGGAAAACTTGTCTAGTGATGGTAAAACTAGGTACAGGGAAATCCAGTTGAATAGCTACTGAAAGCCAAACCGATGTTGTCTGAAGCTACAATTGGTGCAATTTTCTATACACTAAGAACCCCACTAACATCAGTCAACAGAAGATCAAGCAAATTACCAGAAATATGAGATGCACCATTAACTAATTGCTCACACCCTACAACATCAGACAAATCAAATGCAGCGATACCATGTCGGTCAGTTGGGGAAATTGAATTCAACCAGTCTCTGTGATGAACATTAAAATCACCAGTAAATATGAAGGAAGATTTTCTATCATCCTCCTGGATGGAAATACATGCATGGGTTAAGAAGACATTCATAAACATTATCATCAGGATTTGGATTTCTATAAGGACAAAATATATATAAAAATTATTAAAACGACTACACACTCTAATCACCATAAATTCATGGCAGTCACATTCATACTTACTCAAACAAAAAGCATTCAAACAAACTCGTGCATAAATACATAAACCCTGGGCTCGAGGTATAGAATTCCTCAGGAGTAACATTGGTCAATTAGAATGAAGGACAAGAAGCTCAGACATATGTCGCATATCTGATACAAGTGTCTCTG
>NC_066547.1:1235148-1237648 GCF_024679095.1 Eriocheir sinensis | reverse complement strand
TGAGCTATTTCCTTTGCTGTAAAACACACACACAAACACACACACACACACACACACACACTCACACACACACACACACACACACACACACACACACACATACGTATATATATATATATAGATATATATATATATATATATATATATATATATATATATATATATATATATATATATATATATATATATATATATATATATATATATATATATATATATATATATATATATATATATATATATATATATATATATGTATATATATATATATATGCGTGTGTGTGTGTGTGTGTTTTACAGCAAAGGAAATAGCTCAAAGGCAAAAAAAAAAAAAAGGAAAAACAATAATAAAAACAGCCCACAAATCACTGAGAATATAAAACGAGTAAAGAGAATTCGCCCGAAGAGAGGTCAAATTCGGGAGGAGAGGTGTCCTGATACGCTCCTCTTGAAAGAGTTCAAGTCGTAGGCAGGAGGACATACAGATAAAGGAAAAATGTTTCAGAGTTTACCAGTGCAAGGGATGAAAGAATGAAGATGA
This sequence comes from Eriocheir sinensis, assembly GCF_024679095.1. NCBI lineage: Eukaryota > Metazoa > Arthropoda > Malacostraca > Decapoda > Varunidae > Eriocheir > Eriocheir sinensis. The sequence goes on along the minus strand of NC_066547.1, from coordinate 1,237,107 downwards.
TGGTTAACTCATACATAAGGGATTTGGACAGTATAAGGATGAGCTAGAGTAGAAAATCGTGTGCAGGGCCAGGAGGGAGGAGGATGCAGTTAGCATATATATATATATATATATATATATATATATATATATATATATATATATATATATATATATATATATATATATATATATACATTCACCAATGTTCCCGTAGACCGCACCATCAACTACATCATTGAACGCGTCTACCATAACGACAGCACCCCAGATCTCGACGTCCCAGAAGACAACCTGCGCGATCTCCTTCATTGCTGCACTATAGAAGCCCCCTTTACCTGCCCCCGCGGCCAGAAATACCAACAAGTGGATGGCGTCGCCATGGGCTCCCCCCTTGGAGTCCTTCTCGCTAATTTTTTCATGGGCTGTGTAGAGGAAGAAGTCTTCAAAAAAGTTACGAAGCCAACCATATACTGCCGCTATATAGACGACATCTTCATCCTAACAAGAAACGAAGAAGAAATTGAACAACTACGTAGCTGCCTACAGGATACCTCCGGACTTAGATTCACCGTAGAAAGAAGCAGCGACGGAGAGATGCCCTTCCTAGACGTCTTAGTGAAACAGAACGAAGACAGATTCACCACGCAAGTCTACATCAAGCCTACAAATTCAGGCAACTGTCTCAACGGTAAAAGTGAATGCCCCCAGCGCTACAAGGATTCGACCATCGCCGCCTACATACGAAGAGCAATCTCCCACTGCATCACCTGGAAGCAAGTCGACGACGAGATACAAAGATCAACTAAGGTACTTCTCAGCAATGGATTTACTACAGCGGATATAGACAAACAAGCAAACCGCATTTTCGACAAAAGAAGCCACTACCAAGAATGAAGACATCAACCTCTACTACAAGGCACACTTCTCCACCTGCTACAAAGAAGAGGAAAGGATTATGAAACAAATCATCAAGAAAAATGTGACCCCAACAAACAAAGAAAAAAGAATAAACCTTATAATCTACTACAAGAGCAAGAAAACAAGCCATATCCTGTTGCGGAACAGCCCTGACAAGGAACAAGACAAAGCTCAACAGTCGCATGTTGTATATAGGTTCTCCTGCAACCAAGGGAACTGTGCAGCCCTTAACACATCCTATATTGGCATGACGACAGTGAAGCTAAGTAGACGCATTACCTACCACCTAGCATCAGGAGCACCGAGGTCCCACATGAGAAAAGAACACAACAAGACCCTCACAAGAGAAATACTAGAAAAGAACACTGAAATCATCACGACCTGCACCGATATGAGACGCCTTCCCATCCTCGAAGCTCTCTACATCAAGGAAATGGAGCCAAGCTTGAACATCCAGCACCCAGACTTACAAGCACTTCCGAGCATGAAAAGAAAAACCGCCGCTGAGGCGCTCAGCCAATCAGCGCCCGCCTAGCCTGTATAAAAGGCCAGCGCGGACCGAAATCGCCCTTTTTAGGGGGTAAACCTTAAACGAACGAACGAAATCGCGATCTGGCGACAACGATGACACCATATGGAGATGTCATCTCAGTTTTATCAAAAGAGAACAAGACACTCTTAAGAAACAAAGAGAACTTACTCAAGAAGATATATAACGCTGAGTTAGCTATCACCTTCAACCAAACATGTATAAGAGAAAATCTCCTGCCCATATATATATATATATATATATATATATATATATATATATATATATATATATATATATATATATATATATATATATTACAGCAAAGGAGGCAATTCAAAGGCAAAAAAAAAAAAAAAAAAAGACAAAAAACTCTCTCATCATTGCTCGTATAAAAGGAAGTAAAGAGGAGTTGCGAAAAGAGAGATCAATTTCGGGAGGAGAGGTGTCCTGGTACTCCTTTCTTGAAAGAAGTTAAATCATAGGCAGGAGGAAATACAGACGATTTAAGTCTGTTCCAGAGTTTGCCA
>NC_066547.1:1200148-1230148 GCF_024679095.1 Eriocheir sinensis | reverse complement strand
AAATGATGCTATACTATTTGAAACTAAGAAGCGATGTCCAATGTAATTTGGAAAGTGAACATAAGGTAAAGAAAGTTCGCTGGGATGGACGTGATGGAAGAGGGAAGCTCGTGGCTTTGGTATATTTTACAAAAGTAAACAGAGGGATTTTTAAATGGCTCCACTGCCGCATCCAAGAGCTTTGTGTGAGGACCACCTCACAGGCGTGGGAGGATTGGGAGGAAGAGAAGGTGAGTGGTGTTCCTGGGGATTACCGTAAAATGTGTATGTGCAAAAGTGTGTGTGTGTGTATGTGTGTGTGTGTGTGTGTGTGTGTGTGTGTGTGTGTGTGTGTGTGTGTGTTTTGAGTTGTGTGTGTTTGTGAGAATGTTTGTGTGTGTATGTGTGTGTATGTGTGTGTGTGTGTGTGTGTGTGTGTGTGTGTGTGTGTGTGTGTGAATTTACCTAGTTTTACTTAGTTGTATTTACCTAGTTGTGATATACAAGAAATGAGCTACGCTCGTGTGGTCCCGTGTCTGAGTCTCAATTGGTCAAACTTTGCTTTTAACTCGTTTATGTTTTTGGATTGAACAACATCTTTGTCTAGGCTGTTCCACTGGTCGATTCATCCATTGCGGAAGCTGTATTTCTTTATATCTTTCAAGCATCTTGTCTTTCTCAGCTTCCTTTCGTGTCCTCTGGTTGCTCTCCCATCCCATGCAAACAGATCCGCTCTATTGATTTTATCTATCCCCTTCATCACCCTGAAAACTGCAATCATATCACCTCTCTCTCATCTTTCTTTTAGGGATGGTAGACCCAACTTTTCCAATCTTTCTTGGTACGTTAAGTCAACCAGGCTAGGGGCTGTCTTGGTGGCCGCTCTCTCGAGTCTTTCGATCTTGTGTATGTCCATCTTTTTTGTGTGGGGACCATATTACTACTGCATATTCTAATCTTGGACGAATCATAGCTACTATCAGTTTCTTCATAATCTCTTCGTCCATATCGTGAAACGTTATTTTTATATTCGTCAACAGCTTGTATGTTTCTCCAACAATCTTGTTAATGTGTTTTTCTGGTGTCAGATTGTCCTGGACCAACACTCCCACGTCTTTTTCCCCTTTTGCCTTATGGAGTTTTTCCTTTCCCATCGAATAGTCTCATGTCGGTCTTTTAGTACTGGTGCCCATTTCTAATGCCTTGCATTTCTTTGCATTAAATTTCATTTCCCACTCCTGGCTCCATTCATAAATTCTGTCAAGATCTTCCTGCAGCCCTTTGCAATCCTCCTCTGTTTTTATTTCTTTCATGATTTTTGCATCATATGCAAACAGGCTGGCATAACTGTTTGTCCTTTATACCATGTCGTTGATGTAAATCAGAAACATTACTGGTGCCAGTACTAAGCCTTGTGGAACTCCACTTGTTACCGCCCTCCACCCTGACATGCTATCTTTTATTACTGTCTTCTTATGTCGGTCTTTAGGAAGTCTCTCGCCCACTCCAGGAGACTCCCTTTTAGGCCTCCTACATGCTCTAATTTCCACAGTTGTCGCTTTTGAGGTACCTTGTCGAAGGCTTTTTGTAGATCTTTTTAAGCAGAAACATCTCATGAATAGGTTTCACTGATGCAGGTATACACAGTCTGCCTAGCCGTCTCTTTCTTGTGTCACATCAATCACTCTTGAGTAGAAGCTCAGCAAATTAGTGACACATGATTTTCCACTTCTGGATCCAAACAGGCTATCACTCAGAATACCTACCGCTTCCAGATATTGTGTCCATCTGTCTTTGGATATTCTCTCGCACAGTTTAGCAATCACACTCATCAGTGACACTGATCTATAGTGTCAGGGGCTCTTCCTTATTCCCTCCTTTGAATATTAGTACCACATTGGCCCTCTTCCACTCCCGTGGTACTTTCCCTTCTCTCAATAAACATACTGTTATACTGTTGATCTTGTCTTCCAGTTGATTTCTGTATTCCTTTAGTCTTAAGTTAGATATATTGTCTGGTACTGTGGCCTTTCTTACATCTAGGGCTTTTAGTAGCTTGAGCACCTCTTGTATTTCTACTTCTATGTCCTCCCTCTTGTTCAGTGGAGTCACTTTCTGTTTTGAAGCCCGACTGGAATCTCTCGTTCATTATTTCAGTTTGCATTGCTACATCCTCATAGGCCCTTCCCTCCACTTTTTATAGTTTGTTGATCCCCTCCTTGATTTTTTAGTTTGCCATTGACATACCTATAGAAGAGTTTAGGTTCCTCCTTACACTTGTCTACTATCCGGTTTTCAAAATTTCTTTCTTCCTCTCGGCGGATCATGACATATTCGTTCCTGGTTCTTTTGTACTCTTCTTTTGTCCTGCTGTTTCTTCTCTTTCTCCATATGGCCCAAGCTGCATCCCGTTCTTCTTTTGCCATCTCCCGCCTTCTGTTATACTCTTTACTTTCTACTTTTGACACATATTTTTCTACTCCCGAGTTGTAAACGTTTAAAACGATTTTCCACTTCTTCTGTGTGTCATTAGTTTCTTTGAATTCTCCCCAATTTGCTTCCTCAAAGTATTCTTAATCCTGGAAAATTTGATTTTCTGTAAATGTATCTGCCTTGCCTGTTGGACTCTACTCTCGGCAACACTCTCTCCGTAGTTTGAAATTCTAACACCACATGATCGCTTTTCCCTTTGGGACCCAGATATTTCAAAGATTCGATTCCATCCGGTTCTTCGGTTAGTAGCAGATCTAGCCTTGCTGGGGTGTCTTCCTCTCTATATCGTGTCTCCTCTTTGTGTGTGTGTGTGTGTGTGTGTGTGTGTGTTTACCTTGTTTACCTATATACGGGAGAGAAGCTACGCTGGTACTGTCCCGTCTCTAGACGGGACAGTACCAGCGTAGCTCCTCTCTTAATATATATCTACTATAATCCAACTTGGCGCGCGCGCGTGCGCGCCAAGTATGTGTGTGTGTGTGTGTGTGTGTGTGTGTGTGTGTGTGTGTGTGTGTGTGTGTGTGTGTATATGCAAAATTCACCCACGGCCTGACCATGAGCTGGACTCGTCATCGCCAGGAAGTACTCTCTCTCGATTAGAGCAAAGCTCAGTCAAGATCTAAGCACACAAGGTCGCCCTGAACAGGGCAGCTCGCGCAGGTAGCAGGTAGCCGTGACGTCGTCGCGGGAGGACCAAGGCTGGAGTGGAGTCAGGCCTCTTGTTGTGTAGTGTGGGGTTTTTGTCTACCTCTTTACTGTATAAGATGCATGTCGTGGAATTGTAGCAAATATTACTAATCATTATGCGAAGTCAGTGTGCAGTATTTGGCTGTAGCAATAAAACAAACTATACTGGGTGAGAAAAACATTAGATATTTCCGTTTTCCAAAAGACGAGCAAATTAGGATAAGTGTGCCGTCGAAGTGACCCAGTCAATACCAAGAGGGGGGAGGCGGTGGCCGGGTGGTCACCGTGCTGGCGTGGTGAGCCTGAGAACCTAACGTGAGCTAGGTTCGAGTCCAACCAAAACACTGATTTTTCAAACCATCGTCGAGTGGCGGAAGATTACCCACATGCTGCTCAGACCTTCAATCAGCCCTAACCTCAGCGACTTTGGTTAAAAGAGGAGCACTGGGGGAGCATGGGCCAAACAAGAGTCATACATCCCGGCAGCCACTATAAATAAAATTAGCCCGCTCCACTAACGGGCTGGGGCCGTCGAAGAGGCCCCTGTAGACAGCCTACCGGTGCAACAGGCATCACCAGTGGCGTACCCAGAAAATTGAAAAGGAGAGGGGGGCAATATATATATATATATATATATATATATATATATATATATATATATATATATATATATATATATATATATATATATATATATATATATATATATATATATATATATATATATATATATATATATATATATATATATATATATATATATATATATATATATATATATTGTACATTTTAGAAGTTTGTTGGTAGCATATAAGTACAACATAAATCTGGGAGATTTAAATAATCTTAAATATACTAATTTTATGTTACTTGAGCGAACACTACTTTTAAAATCTTGTTCATTTCTGTAATTCGGACTGCAAAAATCTACCCTCGAAACAACACTACTTACTTTAGAACTACATGTTCTGATAAAAAAAAGTAATATACTGGCAAGGAAAAAAATGTTATATTCATATAACATGTATAATCTTCGTTTATACAGGCTGCTGCTGTAATACATATTTTTACAAGTTACATTGAAAGTGGGTCAGGTATTTTATGAATATAAAATAAAAATTAACTAGATGAATTAGATTACTTACTGTTAACAACAATACATTGAAACTGGTTTACCTTAAATTTATGCGTCTTTTCTTACGTGCAAATTCATCAAGGACTTCATTATCAAGATTTGTGTCACAATAGACAAAGTAAGGCCAGTCCATTTAAACGAGTTTCCCTCATTGCGTTCCTAAGGTATGTTTTAAGCAATTTAAGGACACTAAACGATCGCTCATTGGTGGAAGTGCTAACAGGTAGGGTTGAAAAAATTGCAATAAGGTGGAAAATTTTGGATATGTGCCCAATTTTTTGGCACATGCCAATGTCTCAACAACTTGCTTTGACCTCTCATGAGATTCACGACGCTTCCAATAACTCTGCCCCCGTAGATATTTATCTTCAACGGGATCTGCATCTCCATCAAGAAATTTTCCATAAAATTCAACTGCCTTCTTCAGTTCACTAAAATCAGTATCAACTGAAAGAGAGGGAACAAGATTTCCCAACAAAAAAAACTCCTAATGTGTTTATATGTAAACCTTTCCCTGAGTTGTGCTATAGCAGTGTCCGAAAATGGGAGAAAAACAGCTCTTCGATAGTACTCCTATGGAGTTGCTGTTGGAGGGTTAGCCTTAATTGTGTTTCTGATGACCACTGATTGTTCAAGGCTTCTGGATGATATCTCCGTACCTTTCCTCAGCTTGGGCAAAAAGTTGGTTGAACTTATTTTCATCACGATAGGACGGAAATGCATCTATGCAGCTCTGTGTAGCTACACTTCCAAGAGCACCCATCAGTTCTTGTTGTGACCCTTGCAGCTTTTCTGGCAAGGGTTTAGTGACACTTAGAACTGAGGTAAGCACTTCCAAACTCATGAGAAAACCTGGGTCACTTATTGCTTTAGATTAGGCTTGGCTGCTGATTCTTCACCTAACGTGTTTTGTAGTAATTATTCTTAATCATTATTTCATTATTTACCTACCTGGTTAACTGAATTATCCGGGGCATCAGCCGAGTCAGTGGTGACTTTCTTATACCAGCTAAAATACGTACGTGAAGCGTTTTCTGGCGTTTTGTGACCAAGGAGGAAATATGTAAAGAATGGAAAGGCACAAATCCCAAGCCTGCGTGAATTCAAGAAATGACACACTCTATAGAAAAAAGTATTACATAAACAGAAAAAGAAGTCTATCAATCATAATTAAAAAAAAAAATTGGAATTTGTGGTCAGAAAATATTATACGGATAACATGAATAGGCTACGGCCACGTGAGCCTACGTCGTCAATGAATGTTTTTCAAAACAGATCACCTGCTCTTATTCAACTCAGCAGCTCCATTGTTCAAGTGCTGAACATACAATAGTTACTCAGCCACTCCACATTGTCCACTGTCAAGCACAAAACGGTCATTAAAGGTGGTAATATAGCGGTAAAGGTCGACCTTATAGGCCCCATACGCGTCTCGCGTCGCCTGCCACTCTCCCCGACGTAATACAGAATCATATTACATACTCACCACTGTTACCAGACAAGTTCACTTGGTGCCTCTACAGTATAATTATATAGTCCTCCATTCACTTTGACAGCACCTTACACCTAAAATCAAGTAAATATGAGAGGCAAGAAGATGTTGTTGTTGTTGATTTATCCTCCTAGAGGAGGGCACGGGCTTGTGAGCCCGTCAGAGGATGTCACACACACACACACACACACACACACACAGTCGTAATCGTAATACTAATATACATATTCCTATTATTTTCCTGTAACATTTATTTATTCATTATTATTTTTCTTTGCAAAAGGGGGGTCCATGGCCCCATACTCCCCCCCTCGGTACGCCGCTGGGCATCACCTTAAAAAAAACGGTGTTGTATGTTCTGCACACTTTACCAATGAAGATCACACTGATGATATGAAAAGTTGTTCACTTGCTATTGAAAGTTCTCGGAAGAATGAAGCTTTGCCATCACTGTTTCTCCCAAATGTTAAATGTTGCTTTACTATTTGTAATATATATATATATATATATATATATATATATATATATATATATATATATATATATATATATATATATATATATATATATATATATATATATATATATATATATATATATATATATATATATATATATATATATATATATATATATATAAGTTTCAGTGATCTTACATCAGTGTCTAGGATGTATAAAGGCAGCATTAGGCCCTTGAATCTCTATGATACAAGTAGATAATATGTGACCATGATGCATTTAGGTCTTAGGAGTTCTCACGACAGGGAGTAGGTAGGAAGACACCTACCGAAACGGGCGTTAGCCACTTCCTGTGAGAATATACGGGAAACGAGGAGGGCTCTGCAAACTTACCAAAGACCCTTCCCGTATCCTCACTTTCCGTTTCCTTATTGTCTCATCAACACCAGAGAGTAGTTCAGCATGCTCTCTAAAGACAATTCCTCTACTCGCCACAGCACACTACATACACGCAACACACGCACCATTTCCTCAAAACTTCATAAAAAAATCTAGATGGCTAATATAACGCACGCCTCGGAGTACCCGTCTGGGGGGGGGAGAACACTCATGACCCCAGAGCGGACTCCCATTTTGTTTTTCGACCTGAGAGGTGTCCTGATAGCTCCTCGAACTTTCTCTTCATTAACTTCTGCAACATTCGCGGTCTTCGTTCTAATTTCCCTTCTGTGGAACACCATTTTTCCTCCTCCAAACCTCACCTTCTCTTCCTCACCGAAACACAGGTCTCCGATTCTACCGACAGCAATCTCTACTCTGTTCCCTCCTACTATGCCTATCCTAACTTTCATTTCAAAGCTGGATGTTGCATCTACGTGCGCAAACGACATCACTTGCTCTCGTGCCCACGATCTTGATTCTTCAGAGTTTTCCAACATCTGGCTGAGACTTCATTGTCAATTTATTACTAAGTACATCTGTGCTGTTTATCTCTCACCTAACTCGACCAACTATGTAAAATTCTTTGACTACTTGAACTCCAAAGTGGAGCACATCTTAACTCACTCTCCCTTTGATGAAATCCCCATCCTAGGAGATTTCAATGTTCACCACCAGCTTTGACTTTCATCCTCTTTCATTGACCAGCCTGGTGAACAAGCCTATAACTTTACTCTCCTCGATGATGTAGAGCAGTTGGTTCAGCACCATACTCGTATTCCCGACCGTCTATGAGACACGCTCAACATTCTAGAACCCTTCCTAACCTCTAATCCGGTGGTTCTTAACTTTTTTTCAGTCACAGACCCCTTTAAGAATGTGATGAAAGCTATGGACCCCCTCCCAAGAAATATTCACATAAAAGTCACAAAAACAACTTTGCGTTCAATAAATAGAGGTGGTTTATATTGGTGACTTTATATAATTATGATTGCCACATAACTGTAGGCGTATTGCATACAAAAAGTATGCATAAAATAAAAAAAATCTTAACAAACTACTCCTTTTCAAGTTAAACGTAAAGTCTACTCATTCAAAAAAAAAAAATACCTTGTGTAAATTGAACTAAATTATTTTTATTCTGCACAAATATACCACAAATACTACGTTCTCTCTTGTTAGCTAGTTTATTTTAGTGAGACGGTTGTTCTTTTTTGCCTTGAATAAGAAGCTGAAACTGTGGAGTGGTCTTTGACAATGTGACATGCATGTCATTTCTGAACTCCAATCTCTCTCGACTTTTGGTTTTGATAGAATCAAGTGCTGAAAACCCTCATTCACAAAGGCACGTAGTAGCAAAGGGAATTAGAGCAATCATGACCCGCTCTACCAGACAAGGGCAGGCTTGTGTAAACGCACACCAAAATTCTCCAAGCAGGACTCTTCAAGTTGAATTCATTTCGTCAGATTTCCTTTGTCCTCAGGTCAGTGAGGTCATCTTTGACAAGGTCTTCATCGCTAATACGGTCTATTTCGGCTAGATAAGGATTACGAACCCATGTTTCAACTTTGAGGTCGCTTAAACCGAATTTACCCTTGAAAGAGTTCTGCAGAGTATCCAAATGTCTGCAGAATTCTTCCTGCAGTAAAGCTGGCAGGGCATTGTCGTTCTCGCCTCCATCCTGGTGAAGCACTTCCTCTGTCATTGGAAAGTTGGCATAGTTATATGACTCCAACATCCTTTTCCATAGTGGCAGCTTGGCCAGAAAAGCCTTCATTCTTTTAGTAGCATTCATTATGGTGACAACATGGCATTGAATTAAAAGATTTACCTCAATCATAGGGTTAAAGATATCTACCAAATAGGCCAAGCCATAAATAAACTCCTCATGGTCAAACTGTTCTGGGAGTGGACTTTCTTTTTCTGTCAAAAAAGTGGAACTTCTGCTCGCAGTTCAATCAGTCGCTTCAAGATTTGTCCTCTGGACAGCCAGCGAACCTCTGTGTGATGGAGAACTTCATATTGTGCTCCCATTTCTTGGCAACATCTCTCGGATATACGATGGTTCAGAGCCTCTCTGATAAAATTGATGTCTTTTACGCTAGTAAACAAGACTAAACCATTTATTTATTTTTTATATCACCCCTCACGGACCTCTTGAAACCCATCCATTTAATTTTTTTTCAGTCTGATCCTCATGGACCCCATGAAACTCATCCATGGACCCCTAAGGGGTCCATGTTAGGGGTCCATGGATCCCAGGTTAAGAACCCCTGCTCTAATCCTTCAGTTTACTCTGTCAAGCTGTTCTCTCCGTTGGACTCCTCCGATCACAACCTTATTTCTGCATTCTGTCCTCTCGCTTCAGTACAGTCTCTGAACCCACCGAAGAGGCGGTGCTTCTGGCATTTTGCAGCAACTTGATGGGACGACCTGAGGATGTACTTTTCCTATTTTCCGTGGAATGATTGCTGCTTCCAGGAAAGAGAATCCTCTGTGTGTGCCCAGTGAATCACTGAGGTGATTGTCTCTGGAATGGAGGCACACAGTCCACGTACTTTCTCTACTCCTCATGCTAAAAAGCATTGGTTCAGTCATACTTGTTCACGTGCTATTAAAGATAGAGAGGCATCTCACAAAAGGTACCAGAGCCTTTGCACTCCTGCTAATCATGATCTTTATAATTCCTCCCGGAATCGTGCTAAATCTATTTTTCAACTCACCAAAAACACTTTCGTCAGTAGAAAATGCCACAACCTTGCTTTTTTTAAAATTTTTCCAGAGACTTCTGGCACTTTGCCAAAAATATCTCCACTAATTGCAGCTTTTCATCTTTCCCTCCTCTTCTTAATCCTGACGGCAGAACCGCCGTCACATCTGTCTTTAAAACTGAACAATTCGCTCAGACTTTCTCTAAAAACTCCACTTTGAATGATTCTGGGCATATTCCTCCTACTCTTTCTCCTCTCTGACTCCACTATGCCTGTTATTAAGATTCTTAAGAATAATGTTTTCTATGCCCTCTGTGGGGATATCAGAGTACGGACATAACCTTCTTCTTAAGGCTTTATTAAGCAGAACAGATGAGTGCGTACAGGAGGCGAGGCAAGTGTAGTCTGAGCTACGGGGAGAAGAACTGGTAGGAGAAAACCTACGCATCGAACAGTGAACCCAAATCGACTCTAGTTATTAATACACCTTTAGATTGTTGAGACTAATATATAACACCCTCTCTGGCCTCAATCCTCAGAAAGCTTATGGGACTGATGGAGTGCTTCCTATTGTCCTTAAAAACTGTGCTTCCTTGCTGACACCCTGGCTGGTCAAGCGCTTTCGTCTCCGCCTTTCAACATCTACCTTTCCTTCCTGCTGGAAGGAATACAGCCTGTGCCAAATAAGGGTGACAGCGTCAATCCCTCAAACTACCGTCCTATAGCTTTACTTTCCTGTCTTAAGCCTCTGAATCAATCCTTAATCGGAAGATTCATAAGCATCTATCCACTTATGATCTTCTATCTGATCGCCAGCATGGGTTCCGCAAGGGGTGTTATACTGGTGATCTTTTTTATTTTTCACAGCAGAGGAAACAGCTCAAGGGCAAACAAAACAACAACAAAACAAAAACAATCATGAAATAAAGCTCGCTGATCACAGCTCCTATAAAAAAGAGTTCAGAGGAATTGCCGAAAGAGAGGTCAATTTCGGGAGGAGAGGTGTCCTGGTACTCTCCTCTTGAAAGAGTTCAAGTCGTAGGCAGGAGTAAATACAAATGAAGGAAGATTGTTTCAGAGTTTACCAGCGTGAGGGATGAAAGAGTGAAGATGCTGGTAAACTCCTGCGTAAGGGATTTGGACAGTAAAGGGATGAACTTGAGTAAAAAATTGTTTGCATCGAGGACACGGGAGGGGGAGAGGCATGCAGTTAGCAAGTTCAGAGGAGCAGTCAGCGTGAAAATATCGATAGATGAGAGAAAGAGAGGCAACATGGCGGCATAATTTAAGAGGTAGGAGACTATCAGTAACAAGAGGAAAGCTGATGAGACGAAGAGCCTTAGACTCCATACTCTGTCCCTGTATATGGAGAGCAACTGTGCGGAAGAAAAGAACTGGCGGAGACGATACAGAACGCCCAACCTCGACGAAGCTGATTTAGTGAGAGAAGAGATGTGAAGTTTCCATTTAAGATTTTGAGTTAAAGATAGACCGGGGATGTTTAGTGTAGAAGAAGGTGACAGCTGAGTGTTGTCGAAGAATAGGGGATAGGTGTTTGTAAGATTGTGTCGAGTTGATAGGTGAAGAAATTGAGTTTTTGAAGCATTGAAGAACACCAGGTTCCTTCTACCCCAATCGGAAATGATTGCAAGGCAGAGGTTAAGCGTTCTGCAGCCACCCGTGTAGAGTCTTGTAATTGCTGTTGTGAGGGTATTCTGTTGAAAAAAGTTGAATAGTACAAAGTAGAGTCGTTAGCGTATGAGTGGATAGGACAGTTTGTTGTGGAAAGATCACTGATAAATATCAGATAGAGAGTGGGAGACAGGACAGAGCATTGCGTGACACCCCTGTTGATAGGTTTAGGGGAAGAACTGTGACCGTCTACCACAGCAGAGATAGAACGGCCGGAAAGGAAACTGGAGATGAATGTAGTTTAAAAAGCAGAGAGTTGTGCCAGACTCTATCGAAAGCTCTCGAGATATCTAGCGCAACTGAGAAAGTTTCACGGAAACGGCTAAGAGAGGATGACCAGGAGTCAGTTAAGCAAGCAATATCACCAGTAGAATGCCCTTTGCAGAACCAATCCTGGCGATGAGATGGAAGGTCAGAAGTGGATAGATGGTTATGAATATTCCGGTTAAGGATAGATTCAAAAGCTTTAGAAAGTCAGGAAAGTAAAGCTATGGGACGGTACTTGAAGGGATTAGAACGGTCACCCTTCTTAGGCACAGGCTGTATGAAGGCTTACTTCCAGCAGGAAGGAAAGGTAGATGTTGAAAAGCAGAAACGAAAGAGTTAAGCAAGGCAGGCTGTCAGCACGGAAGCACAGTTTTTAAGGACAATAGGAGGCACCCCATCAGGCCCTTAAACTTTCTGAGGGTTCAGGCGAGAGAGTTGGAGGAATATGCTCAAAATCGTCCAGAGTGGATTTCTTAGCGAAAGTTTGAGAGAAGAGTTCAGCCTCAGAGATGGATATGACGGCAATGCTACCGTCAGGATTAAGGATAGGAGGGAAAGAAGAAGTGAAATTGGAGGAGATATTTTTGGCTAGGTGCCAGAATTCTCTGGAAAAATTAGAGAAAGCAAGGTTATGGCGCTTTCTATTGATGAAAGAATTATTGGTGATTTGGCACGATTCCGTTCGGAAATGTAAAGATCATGATTAGCAGGAGTGCGAAGGCTCTGGTACCTTTTGTGAGCTGCCTCTCTCTTTCTGATAATCAATCAATCAATCAGTGGGGGCATACGCCGGGGGACGCGTCGTCTCTCCCACCCTACAACGCCAAGCCCTGGGGTCCCTCGGGGGAGTCTCCATGCAGGCCCCCTTCCCAACCCGAGTACCTCCCGGCATAATCTATCGACTTGCTCACCCCACGAGCTCTGTGGGTGTCCCTTTGGCCTCCTCCTCTCAGGATTGTCTCTTACAGAGACAACCCGATGAGCAGGATCAGTTTCGTGTAACGTGCCACGTGCCCGTATCGCCGGAGTTGGCGTTGACAGACTATGCAAGTAATATATGTCGAATCAGTCTCACAGAGTAGTCGCCGGTTTGGCACAAAGTCATTCTAGTGATATCCCAAGATTCTGCGTAGACATTTATTACCAAAGGCATCAATCCGCCTCTCCAAGTCCCCATTTAGTGTCCATGTCTCACAGCCATAAAGTAAGACAGGGAGCACAAGGGACTTGAAGATCCAGATCTTTGTTCTTCTGCGCAGGTATCGACAACGCCATATATTTGTGTTGAGCGAGTCCATAACACCGTAGGCCTGGCCAATCCGCCGTAAGAATTCCTGGCAAGACTCCCCGTTGCTATGAGCTACGCTACCAAGATACGTGAAACTTTCTGAGATCCCAGCGTCCTCGCCACACACATTAACAGACTGTAATGTTTCATCTAGCAAGCCTCCAAACACCTGTACCTTGGTCTTGGCCCAGGAGACCTGAAGTCCCAAGGGTTTCGCCTCCTCGTGCAGTTCCTTGAGAGCCATCACCAAAACCTTCAGCGACTCCGCCAGCATTACTGCATCATCAGCAAAAACAAGGTCAATGACCCTGGTATTGCCAGTGGATGCTCCGCAATGACTCTGGTCCACAACTCTGTCCAGTATCCAGTCCATACAAGTGTTGAAAAGCGTTGGGGCAAGGACATCTCTGATAGCACGAGAACAAGCGTGATTAAACCAAGGCTTTTTAGCATGAGGGGTAGCAAAAGTACGTGGAATGTGTACCTCCATTTCAGAGACAGTCACCTCAGTGATGCTCTGGGCACACACAGAGGGGTTTCTCTCCTGGAAGCAGTAATCATTCCACGGGAAATCGAAAAAACACATACTCAGGTCGTCCCACCGAACTGAAGCAAAATGCCAGAAGCACCGTCTCTTTGGTGGGTCCAGAGGCTGTACAGGAGCGATTGGACAGAATACAGAAATAAGTTTATGATCGGAGGAGCCCAACGGAGAGAAGAGTTCAACAAAATAAGCTGAAGGATTAGAGGTTAGGAAGAGGTCTAGAATGTTGGGCGTGTCTCCAATGCGGTCGGGAATACGAGTAAGGTGCTGAACCAACTGCTCTAGATCAGTGAGAAGAGCAAGTTGTAGGCTTGTTCACAAGGCTGGTCAGTGGAAGAGAATGAAAGCCAAAGCTGGTGGTGAACATTGAAATCTCCTAAGATGGAGATTTCAGCGAAGGGAGAGTGGGTCAAGATGTGCTCCACTTTGGAATTTAAATAGTCAAAGAATTTTACATAGTTGGTAGAATTAGGTGAGAGATAAACAGCACAGATGTATTTGGTAATAGAGTGACAATGAAGTCTTAGCCAGATGGTGGAAAATTCTGAAGTCAAGGTCGTGAGAACGAGGTCAAGTGATGTCGTTCCGTACGTAGACGCAACATCCAGCTTTGGATTGAAATTTAGGATGGAGATAGTAGGAAGGAACAGAGTAGAGGTTGCTGGCAGTAGCCCCTGAGACCTGTGCTTCGGTGAGGAAGAGAAGGTGAGGTTTAGAGGAGGACAGATGGTGTTCCACAGAATGGAAATTAAAATGAAGACCGCGAATGTTGCAGAAATTGGTAAAGAAGAAGCTTGAGGAGTTAGAAGGACACCTCTCGGATCGGGAGCCATGAAGGGAGTCCTCTCTGGGGGCTATTTGTGCCCGTGGCACAAAATGCCGGACCAATATAATGCCACTCCGTAGCATTATATTGGTCCGGCATTTTGAATTGAAAATTTTGGGAAATGGTGTGTGTGTAGTGTGTATGTATAGTGCAGCAGATAATTGCATATTTCATAAGAATCGTTCAGATAGTGAAACAAGCATGAAATATCGACAGATTTTGGCTAATTTTTCACGTTTTAAGCATGGATCTTGGTTTCAGGCTAGACTTGATATGTTTGCCAGAAAACTCTTCAGTAGATAATAGAGAGCGTAGTCTTTGGAATGGTTGTGCCAAATTTCATGCTTTGTTTCCACCTGTAGTAGTGTGGAGTGGAAAGAGGGAGGATCTGTCTTTAGAGAGCATGCTGAACTACTCTCTGGTGTTGATGAGACAATAGGGAAACGGAAAGTGAGGACACGGGAAGGGGCTTTGGTTGGCTTGCAGCACCCTCCTCGCTTCCCGTATATACCTCACCGGCGTGGCTCACGCCCGTTTCGGTAGATATCTTCTTCCTACTCTTGCTTTCCTAACTGACTCTTGGTCATCCTCTCTTAGCCGTTTCGGTGAAACTTTCTCAGTTGCGCTAAACATATCTAAAGCATTCGATGAAGTCTGAGTAGTAACAAATGTACGGAAGTGGGGGTAATTTCAGCGGGGAGGCACGGAAGTGGGGGTTGGGGGGTCAGCGGGGGGTTGACGGAAGAGGGTGTAGCTGGTTCCCCCCCCCTCCCACATCTTTCACCTTTTCACCCCCTCCCACCCCCCCACCCCCTCTCGGGCTAGCGTACGGAAGCGGGGGGGTGACGGGAGTCGGGGTGCCCAGCGGGGAGGGGGGGGGGTGATGGAAGAGGGGGTAGTTGAAGGGTTAAGATAAGATCGCGGGGAACTAGGGCTCGAATGACCACCAGATTATAATCACGGAAAAGGTAAAGACATTAGGTTAATGGCCAGGCTGGAATATGTCCCGCCCACCTGTTCCCGGCGTCTTATCTTCCCTTAATCTCTTTCCCCCCTCTCCCATACACACACACACACACACACACACACACACACACACACACACACACACACACACACATCTGGTCATACGAGATAAAATCGCGGAAAAAATGGATCGATGACATCTCCATGTATTTGAGGCCACGCCTATTGGAGTCTTAATGATTCAAGTCATTACAATAAACCTCAGGTCATTAAGGACTGACCTGAGGAACACACATGCATGCGCACACACGCACACGCATATATATATATATATATATATATATATATATATATATACATATATATATATATATATATATATATATATATATATATATATATACATACACACACACACACACACACACACACACACACACACACACACACACACACATCTGTTCATACGAGATAAAATCGCGGAAAAAATGGTTCAATGACATCTCCATGTATCTGAGACCACGCCTTCTGGTCTTCTGGAGCCTTAATGATTCAAGTCAATACAATAAACCTCAGGCCATTAAGGACTGACCTGAGGAACACACACACACACACACACACACACACACACACACACACACACACACACACACACACACACACACGTACAAACGAACACACAACGCCGGGGGTATTTATGGTCGTCAAACCAACGAGCCCTTCACAGCTTCTCAAGGAGGTCTCAGGTCAGGAGGTCTCCTGTTCTTGTTTCTCGCAAACATGAGGATCCCTGTACACACCTGTATCAAATGTTCATGGTGTAATAATTACTTCCCGTTGTCCACGCTCGCAGCTCATAGGGCGACCTGCCTTCCAGAGGGCCTTGGGACTGGATCGAAAGATATATCTACTAGAAACAATGGTAAGTACTTAAATGCTCGCGTTACTTCATATGATTGTCATAAAAAAAACAATAGCAGATGTGGATGACAGAGGGGGGTAGAGAGTTGGGCAACATGTTCAATATCGACTTTAGTCTTTCTATTTTTTTCAGAAGAGACACCGTCGTCTAGCTCTGATCGATCAGATGTCGGTTTCTCTCAACCAGGCCCCAGCGATATTGGGAGCTGTTCTCCACGGACGGGTCTCAGCGACGAAGCCAGTCAAAACCAAAGGTAGGCCAGAACCTAATATCTTCTGAAATGCAATATTGTTAAAATGTATTTTACAAGAGACACATTTCCCATATTGTATTTTAAGTGTCACAGTAAAATATGTGCTGGGTAGAGGGGTTCATAAAATTTCATTTATGTGTTTCATATTCCTTAAGGGCTATCTCCGAAGAAGGCGGATCTGGTAGGCTCAGCCATTGCCCCTCCTCTTCAGCGATCGGTAGTGGACGAAAACGAAAACAAGCGAATACAGGAACAAACGGTAAGTTTCTACGTTTTTTTGATTGCGCACACCTCTGTTCTAAGGAAAAAATTGTAATTTCACTGGTCCCTCTAATATTATTTTACCTTTCTTCAGACACCTGCAGGAAAAAAGCAAGCCCGTCGTGAGGGATTCTCTCAGCCAAACAGTTCTCTACAGCCAGGGCCCAGTGGTTATAACCCGGGTCGGCCGGCAACAACACCCTCACCAACACCCGGTGAAATAAGCCAACATTTCAACGGGACTTTAACAGCGATCGACGTGCCCGTCCCACCAGCAGACAACGGAGACATTGCATCGTATTTCAACAGCAACACTCACCGTCTTCGCGAGGCAGTAGAGTCTGTATTCCAAGGCTGCCAGCAGGTTAGACCTCCTTCTTTTAAAGTTTACGTTGACATGCATCTGCGTTTAATCAGAGAAGACCCCGACGACGGAGTTCAATATAAAGATATGTATATGAGAAGTCATATGCAGGTAATTAGGTATGATGATATAGATTCATATGTACGTGAACTATCCGAATATTTTGTTAATCGGTTTGAACATGACATGTCAGACGAAGAGGGCAGTGGATTTACGTTGGATGAAATAGTTAGCGTAAAATTTTCCTTCTCTCTTATAATGCCGCACAATAGTATTGGAGAGTATGTACCCTATCCTAAGGGTGTTCCAGGGAAAACACAAGTTCTCAACCCTTCGGGACCCACGGACTGTGTTTTCCAAGTTCTAACAGCTTATCGCTATCTAAAGTCAAGAAATGTAGTTCCATCGGGCAGACAATGGGAGAATGCTTGCTTGGTCTCTATTAATACAGGTAACATTCCAACCCCGGTATCCTGGGAAGACCTCGGTCGACTTGAAAGATTAAACAACATAAGTATTCGCGTTTACTGTCTAGACAACGTTGAAGACAAAAAAGGCGAACTAACTCTAGTCAGAAAAGGGCTCAAAGATCAAGAAGTTATTCATTGTCTGTTGTTGGGGAACAGACACCTAGCTCTTATCCAAGACTTTGACGCATACATGAACCTGTTTACCTGCCAAAGTCGCGGGAAAAAAATGTTTTGCGATATCTGCCTGTGCGCCTGTGAGAGCAAGACAACGCTTGCTGAACATGTGCTAATTTGCCCAACGATGATCACAAGACTAAGATTCCCACCCGCTGGCTCTACTGTGAAATTTATTAATCATGCTAAGGCATATGAGCCATCTTATTTAGCATTCTATGACTTTGAGAGTATTCTCGTAGAGCCTTCTTCGA
Organism: Eriocheir sinensis; assembly: GCF_024679095.1. Taxonomy (NCBI): domain Eukaryota; kingdom Metazoa; phylum Arthropoda; class Malacostraca; order Decapoda; family Varunidae; genus Eriocheir; species Eriocheir sinensis. The sequence goes on along the minus strand of NC_066547.1, from coordinate 1,212,472 downwards.
ATGTGTCTGGATGTGTAAAGAGACATCACTTTGCCATAGCGTATGCTTACATTATAGTGAATAGAAACGGAGAAACAGTACAAAGCGGATCCTATTGTGGAAGTAATGCTGTAAACCATTTTATTCATACAATGCAGCGTGCCTGGAAGAAGTTAAAATTTTCTAAAGGGTACAATAAAATCAACATGACCGATGAAGATACGACTCGTCACAATGAGCAAACTCACTGTCTTCTCTGTAAACAGGGGTTTTTAAAAGGTAAAGGAATAAAACATCATGACCATGAAAAATCAGGAAACAATTACATTGGAGCATATTGTAATAGATGCAACCTCCAAATGAAAAATCACAAATTGCAGCGCACTCTCATTGCACATAATGCTAACTACGACATGTCGTTAATCCTGCGTGAATTAACGATACCTGACTTGAAAACCAAACTAAGACCAAAACATTCAGTTCACAAATACCATGAAGTCATCATAAATGACTTGAGATTTATTGACTCGTATGCCTTTATGTCTGGTTCACTCGCGGCCTTAGCGAACCAATTCATCAGTAATGGGAACGAACCCATATGCACACAACAGATGTTGAAAGATGTGCCAACACCTGCGTTGCCATTATTGATCAAGGGAAAGCAGGTGTTTTGTTATGACTATATGGATTCGATGGAACGACTTTCTGAGACACGTCTTCCATCCCGCGAAGATTTTTCAATTCGCTTCAAGAAGCAGAACTTTCCGAAAGTGATTATGAACATGCTCAGAATGTTTGGAAAGTAGCTGGGTGTCAGAGCTTGAAGGACTATTTGCTGCTTTATGTAAAAGTGGATGTTGGCCTTCTATGTGATGTCTTCCTAGAGTGGCGAGGTATTTTGAAAACCCAGTGGAGGTTGGATATTGTAAATTATGTTAGCCTGCCAGGATTTGCCTATGACTCTTTTCTGCTAAAAACACAGCAGGAATTAGAGGTGCTTAGTAGCCCAGACATATATCATTGCATTCAAACAAATGTGCGTGGGGGCTACACAAGTGTTGTGCGTCGTTTTGTACGCGCCAATAACATCTACACGAACCCTCAGTTTAATCCAAAACATGATAGAAGCACTTTCCTTTTATATCTTGACCTCAACAGTCTTTATCCCACTGTAATGCAAGAGAAGTTACCATGTGAGAATATAGATGAGACAGAAATGCAGTCGTTTTTGAGCGGGGGCTTGGTCAATCAAGCAACCGATGGCGATTTTGGATATCTCATTCTGTGCGGTACTGAGGCTGTCTCACGTGAAGTCGTTGAGAAAACGGATGACCTCCCACTGATCATCAGAAGACACAATATCACCAACAGAGATATATCGTCAGTCACACGCGAATGGTATGAAGAAGAAAACCGTCCAGCACCGTGTAAGAACATAAAACTGATTGGAACACATGCTGCTCAGGAGAAAATGCTGTTTGCTCTGCCCCTCCTTAAACTACTTATTCAACTAGGCCTGGTTGTTAAAAAAAGTGCATGCTATTTATACGTTTAAGCAAAAGCACTTTCTTGCGGACTTCATTCAGAATAACATAGAAGCCCGCAAAAGTGCTACTTGCCCTATCAAAAAAAATGCATTCAAGTGTATTTCAAACAGCATTTTTGGTCGATTCCTGATGAACGTGGCCAAATATAATGAAGACAGAGATATTGTCACCAACCGCGAAAAGTTTTCGAAGCTGGCCCGAAGTCCTTACTTTAAACGCGTTGTACCTCTCAATGATGACCATGTAGTTGTAAATAAAATATTCACAGGTGAATCATCCAAACTACATTGGCTACTACAATCTAGAGCTGTCCAAGCTGCGACTATATGATTTCTATTACAATGTGTTGAAGGCTCATTACGGAGATCGGGCGAAACTAGTGTATTGTGACACTGATTCCTTAATAACAGAAATTGAAACTCCTGATCTATTAACAGAGTACTCGCAGGAACCCTTCAAAAGCTATATAGACACAAGTAACTTTAGCCCCTCACATTCCTTGTACAGCACAGACAACAAAGGAAAGCTTGGATTTCTCAAGTCTGAAGTGGGGGAAAGAACCATCTCAGAATTTGTAGGTGTAAAACCAAAGTGCTACTCCATCCTCTTGGCAGACGGTGACCGGTTGAGTTCAGTTAAAGGCGTTCCAAAGTTCATAAAGAAGAAAATTGCTCATCAGCGATACAAAGACGCCCTATTCCAGAAGCAAACATTTACCTTTGACTATCAGGGATTCACAGTGCGCAATGGAGGAATGAGTAAAGTAAAATATCCCAAGAGAGGGATATCTGTAGTTGAGGACAAAAGGTACTACATTAGCACCTTGGAGTCACGATCTTACGGTCATCCCGATAATTTTATAGGGATAGAGGAGGAAGAGAAGGAGGAGGAGGTAGCCCAGACCATGACACTGTCAAACGAAGAAAATTTGGAGGAAGGCGATGAAAGAGGCATAACAGAAGCGAGACTAGCGTAGGTAATGGGTGGGCAAGAGATCGGTGAAATGGGAGAACAAGAAGAAGAAACCTATGAATTGTGGGGAGAACGGGATGTGCTGGCCGAGCAATATTTTCCCTCGATAAAACAGGTAGAGACGGATGATGACATGTTAATGCTAGCCGCGGAACAGGAAGAAATAAATCAAATGCTCTCATCATCCCCCCTTGAATATATGCTAGAAGATACAGACTTTTCAGAATAAACTGTAGTTGTTTACAAAATAAGGACTGGTGTGAATGTTGTATATACTGTTTATAGTGTAAGAATTTGCCTGCTATTTTTATGTTAAATATAAAATATATGTAAATATATTCTGTATATAGGACTAATGTTGGAGCCTATGATATTATAAAATTGCACATGATGAATCTGGAATCATAATTTGACCAAATTCCAATAAACATTGAGTTTGTTTGACTTGTTTATATGTCCTTTATAAAAAAAAACGGATGAAAAAAACCCAATAATTGTCTTAAAATTTATTCGATTTGTGGAAACATATGAATAAAACGCTTTTATGTTTCGATCCGGCTCATACATAAAAGATTCCCCGCCAAATAAGGCGGCGGCGGCGGCGGAGGCAGCGGGCGCTGCGACGACAGGATGCGACAGGATTGCGCGCGGGGCCCGGGACGGGGCGGGGCGGGGGCAGCACGGGGTAGTGGCGGTGACGAGTGAGGACCTGTGTGTGGAGCCAGAGCTCTAATTTAAGCATGGTATACAACCCCCCCCCCTCCCCCCCCCGATAAAGGAACTAGAAAATTATTTATGCTTAGAATAGCTTCATGGAATGTAATACACTTCAATATGAAAAAATCAATAAAGTCAATACTTACTTTTTATGATCACGTGTTAAATGTTTGATGACATACGGGCATTATAAACTTGCTGTAAGCGAATCTCATCACATGTTCATCATTCCTCGTGTTCATCATTCCTCGAATATTCGGTCTTGGAAAACTCCATACATATTTTTTCAAGAGTTTCTCTTACACCCAAGTGTGAAACATTGTAGGCAAAGTACAAGGCATAAACCCCGCACACATCGCTTCGCGTGCTTTGAAGTCGAAATGCATTTTTATACATACTGAGCCCGGGGCAATCAATATATTTAAAATGATCAGAGTATAATTTTGGATCGAGACATAACTATCTAGGAACACTGCCATGCCCGGTTCATAGTACAGACAAACCCAGTGTCCCATTTCTCTTTTAGAATAACTTGGTAGCGTATTGACGATGCACACTATAGGTTTTCTATATCGAGGTATAGAGTTTACCTCGTCTGCCAATAACACGCCTAAAAACAAGGCTTGCTTTCCTATGTGCCCCCTCAATCCTCTTTCAATCTCCATGTTGCTCATCGCACAGCCGCTTCAAGCGCGCACATCACACTGCAGCCGTCTTTCAGAGTTAACTGTTATTATACCCACTGTTTCGCCAAACAGTATCAACAGACGATTCTTGTTTTCTCCCTTGCTTAGATTCAAGCTAAGTCTAAGCCCCCCATTCATTTCAACGGGCAAATTATCATTCAAGTTTTCAGCACGCAAATCAAATGTGCAAATCATTGCCCCCTTGCCGAAAATATCCTTTCCGATTAAATGGTCTTTGTGAAAACCAAGTGCATCCAAAGTACGATGGTAGAGCTCAGCATAGTCATGAGGGAATTTACTAGGAATATAATACATGGCTCTACCATTAACACTTAAGCTTATTTGACTTATATCGCCATGGCTCAAATACAATGGATTTAGCGTATAGTCGCCAGAATGAGTTTCCATACTCGTTATAATAAGCGAGAGATTTTCCGGAATAACATTACCCCACGGTTGATCATACGTTTCTGAGGTTTGGTCTTTGGCTAGCACATAAGTTTTCAAGAGGGTTTTGGTAAATGTCGATTTTAAAAGATTCCCTGTGGCGAGAGACGCGTTCAAAGCATGAAGTGCATTAGGATAAGGAAACAGTCGCGTATAAAGCAACTTGGCTGAATCTATATGCAGACGAATGTTATCGCCAGTTGGAGAATTTAGCAGCCATGCATTACTAGATAGTTCCATTCGGAGTCTAACCGAAAAACTGTCTAAAGAACTTATATCCAGAAGAAGCGGGGTACAGAGCTGTATACCGTGAGTCTTAACCCGCTTCATAATGGTCTTTGTTGCGCGCTGGCATTGTCAAAGTATTCTGCTGTTACTTTGGAAATAAAACCGTTCTCTGGGATCGTAATATTAGCATTGGCTTCAATTGTATTTAATTTGTTGGGCGACAAAGTATTCAGCATTTTAACGTATGACGTGTACCCTTAAAGTACATTATTGTCTACAGCTACATCTCCCAAAAAACATTGTACTGATTTGAATAGGCTGTGCGCGGTATTATTTGTAAATTCAACATGTTGAGCGTCATCGAGAGGAGTAGTAATGTCTGGCTTGGTTAAACGTAAAGAGGTGTGCAACACCAATTTCCCCAAATCAATAAAACTGCCAAGTGTTCCAGGAATGAGAAATTCTATATATCTATCGGATAATTTCATATTGAATCCAAGGTTAGTAAGTAAGACATCAGCATCATAACGGGAGGCAATCGTTGTTTCAAATAATCTCATTTTGTTGGGGCGGGGAAACAATTCACTGACACCGGCGGCATATTGCCCCAGGGGAGAACGCGGGTCCCCGACACCAACCGCGCTGGTGATGCTCGCCATACTGCTCTTAGTTCAACAATGATTACAACTCGGTAAAGATGTCCTTTTTATAACACCTTTTCCTCCCGACTCGCTTGACTTTCTTTTTCCCGCTTCCTCTAGTCAATTTCATTGCAGCTTGCTTTAAGGAATTAATTCCATGCTTTTTTATAGAGCTTTTCAAGATGCTTCCCTATGAAATAACATCTAGAACATTGTTTCCAAATGTTCGAGCTGAAGGCACAATGACATTTTTCACTAGGAAAGGGAAAGCTCTTTTAGCGAGTCCTGCTGAAACCGAGAATAAACCCCCTCCTCTGTGATAGCTTGGTTCATAAGAAAGTGTGACTATATCATCAATACCACTCCCTCGGGATGATATCTGTTTGCCATTCGAAAACAGGGTATGATATTCTACTACGGAAGAAGGGATGATTGTAACCCGCATGGTGGCGACGAGGAGACTGTCTTTTCAAATGGACAACATTCCTATTAATACAACAAATTGTACTCAAAGATTCAACGCGATCGGATATGAAGTAAATATGTAACAGGGTATCCTTCTTCGAAATGATCTGTGAGTTTAATAGAAATCGAATCAAACACTTTGGATTTGAGGGACTTATATATAGTTGGATGCACGCCTTTTGTTAGACCTCCGGAGAGCGAGAAGGCATCAAAAATATTTACATTTTTCCCTGCATACCTAGAGGGATTGACAAGGTCAGTGTAAATGAGAACACATTCTACGTCATCATTTCTCAACAGAGGGGCAAGACCATGTCGCGGAACAAGAACGTTTTTTTTTTTGTTCTTCATGTGTACCCAAGGAAGAAAACACAGCATAACCTAAGTTGGGGACAAAACCGAGAACCTGGGCCAGTCGCGTATCAAAGGAAACTTTAATAAATACAACTTGTGGATGATAACCATTGTAGCAGAACAAAGTTAAATGATCATTTATTGAGCTAAATGCAAGAACCTCTCTAGAATACGCTAGTAAATGGTAGTTATATCCATCGACCATCTCCTTTAACAATGTCGTTATTATATCGTTAACACACATCAGCAAATACCCAGTGTCATTATACAAGATATTAGCATTAATAGCCTCTGACAGTGTGCGTCTTTCAATAGCTTCTGAATCTGGCGTTGGTCTTATATCACATTCAAGATGTATACTACACTCTGGTTCACCCGGTTTAACAATGTAATACCGACGGGGAAGCAACACGTTCAGTAGACCGACTTCATATTCCACGTCCTTGTCCAATGTTAGAGTTTGTATATTATTAGTAAAGCTAATGCTGGAATTGGGGTAAATTTCCCCATCCGCAATGCTGGTAACATATATATGATGTGACTCCATTTAGAGCAAGCAAGACACTAGCCAAAATATTATAACTATTTCATTATATAGAGGTAGACATGACGAGATGCCAATTACATATTGAAGGTAAATCATACTAAACATCATTACATTGTTATTTATTGACATATTTTACATTTAGTGATGTACATAATTATTGGGAAATTGTCTGGAGCTATAGTTATTTAGGATCCACGTCGACTACAGCACCGTCCCGTTTTCTTTTCCATTCGTCAGCCAAAGCGTCGTCCTCTGTATCCACCAGTTTTCTCTTCCTGTTTCGCTCGGGAGACACAGATAGAGTTAATTTTGTTTCAGGCTCATCGCAGGTCCACCATCTGTTCAGGATGACGCACGATATATTATGCAGTTGGAGTTCAGCCGCAGCCTCTTGAAGATGCGGTTGGTAGTCAGCTTTCCACAACACGTAAAGAACTCCAGCGCTTGCAATATTGTAGGGGAAAACGACACTTGTAATGTTGCTTTTAATCACCCATTCTACCAGTTTTGTGATGGTTTCTTTAAACCAGCGGAGACGGTTATCATAACTGTCTTCCTTTACCCCACGAATGAAATTTTGATCTCTTGACGTTTGAAGATATCCTTGGTTTATAGAGTTATTTTCCAGTTCGCAGCCAGGAGCATATTGGATTAGGATACACGCCACATAAGGAAGATTTTCACTCGGAGGATAGCGAATATACAGACTACCGGGAATACCACGATCTTCCCAGCGACACCTGTTCAGTTGATAGATCGGGGTTCTTTCGTGGTAGAGATTACTGTGCGCGTATAATCCATGTAGGCGTCCAGTAAACCCCCTCTTTTCGTAGCAGGAACTGCAGTTGAGGGAAGAAACGATGATGGTCTTGTTGTTGCGGTAGATGTCATCGCCAGGAGAACCGTCTTTGTAGTTGAACACGTAGGCGTCCGACATGGTGTCCTCTGGTATACTGGTGAGTGATGAATAGTACCGCTTCAGCTGATGGCGAGGGACGAGTAGCGAACCATCGTCCCATCTGCTTTCTCTTATAAGCTCGCTCGGGACACCACCGTGTCCGAGCGTGTTCGTCCTCGCCTCCGGCATTTCTCTCTACATGACGTCGCCGCTCCCTCTGTATAAGCCACGCGTCCAACGCGGCTCAGTATCTACCACGTCCATGATTCTGTTTCTTTCTTGAATCACAATGTAGGACTGCACTAGCACATTGGAAAAGCGGATTTAATATGGAACCCATCTGTAAGTTGCCAACGATGGTTGTTTGGTGAAACCAGATACCTGAATCTTTTGCTGCACGCGCGTATTTTTTATTTCGCTAGGTAATACACCCGTGGCGTCAATGATGTGTTTTATATCATCAATGTCAGCAATCGTTGGTTTTTGACTTGCATTAGAGAGTAAATTCAACATGTACAGGATATTGGAGGATCGAACAGAAGACAATAGGTTACCTCTGCTATCCCATTTTACGATGGGATTGTCTTTTATTCGTTCTAGCATCATATTGACGTATGGCACGTCGATACAGAGGTATTAAATTACTTATTTCAGGATTGGAGGAAATCTTGTTCTCCCTAATCCCTGTGACTCTAAGTTGCACGGGTGGTAGTTTTGTGGTTTTGTATAACACCAGATCGCGATATTTTCTTTTTTTTGTAAGTTTTCTTTCTTAAAGAGCGAGATGACGGGTTCAATCTTGTAGGAGTGCTTGGTGTTGCACCATGGGACGACACGACAGGACTACTGCTGCTTGTTGGTACATGTTCAGAGACCGGCATGTGATCGGTATGGGTCGACTGGGGGTTGAAACACGATTGGCCGTTGACCCCCGGACTGGTGGAGTTGGCGCATTTAGGCTTAATACCTGTTAAAACACGCTCAGCGGTAGACTCGGGAACAAGATAATACGTGCGCATTATCCAAATATTTTTCCGATCAAGGAAGCGGCAATAGGTAATATAGCAGCTAATATATTACCACCCCGTCTCGATGTCAATGTAAGTCTTTTCTTATGGAGAGGAGTTTTCTTTCTAGCTAGGGCACGTATGTCTTCCCGATAGTTACGTAATTTCTTGATAACTTTGTTATTGAGAGTAAGGTGCTTCTTTAACAAATTAGAAAATATTTCAGATTGGCTGGAGTAGGTAGGAAGACACCTACCGAACGGGCGCAAGCCACTCCCGGTGAGGTATATATGAGAGATGAGTAGGGAGCTGAAGCCCTCCAAAGACCCTTCCCATGTCCTCACTAACCGTTTCCCTATTGTCTCACCAACACCGGAGAGTAGTTCAGCATGCTCTCTAAAGACAGATCCTCTCTTTATCCACACCACACTACATTCACACAACATATACACCTTTTCCCAAAATTAAAATTTCAAAATGGCGCACCTACACCAAGCCTCGGAGTCCCCGCCTGGGGGGGGGACCACAAATTCCCCCAGGGAGGAGTCCCCTTCTGGCTGCCGACCCGAGAGGTGTCTTGATAACTCCTCGAACCTCTTTCTTCTCAATTTCTGCAACATTCGCGGTCTTCGCTCTAATTTTCATTCTGTGGAACATCATCTCTCCTCCTCTAAACCTCACCTTCTCTTCCTTACCGAAACACAGGTTTCTGAGGCTACTGACAGCAATCTCTACTCTGTTCCCTCCTACTATCTCTATCCTAAATTTCAATCCAAAGCTGGATGTTGCGCCTACGTGCGCAACGACATCACTTGCTCTCGTGCCCACGACCTTGACTCTTCTGAATTTTCCACCATCTGGCTAAGACTTCATTGTCATTCTGTTACTAAATACATCTGTGCTGTTTATCTCTCACCTAACTCTACCAACTATGTAAAATTCTTTGACTATTTGAATTCTAAAGTGGAGCACATCTTGACCCACTCTCCCTTCGCTGAAATCTCCATCCTAGGAAATTTCAATGTTCACCACCAGCTTTGGCTTTCATCCTCTTTCACTGACCATCCTGGTGAACAAGCCTACAACTTTGCTATCCTCAATGACCTAGAGCAGTTGGTCCAGCACCCTACACGTATTCCCGACCGTCTTGGAGACCGGCCCAACATTCTAGACCTCTTCCTTACCTCAAACCCTTCTGCTTATTCTGTCAAACTGTTCTCTCCGTTGGGCTCCTCCGATCACAATCTTATTTCTGCATCCTGTCCTATCGCTCCTGTACATCCTCTGGACCCACCGAAGAGGCGATGCTTCTGGCATTTTGCTTCAGCTCGGTGGGACGACCTGAGGATGTACTTTTCCGATTTCCCGTGGAATGATTATTGCTTCCAGGATAGAGACCCCTCTGTGTGTGCTCAGCGCATCACAGAGGTGATTGTCTCTGGAATGGAGGCATACATTCCTCGTTCTTTCTCTACTCCTCACGCTAAAAAGCCTTGGTTTAATCACGCCTGTTCTCGTGCTGTCAATGATAGAGAGGTAGCTCACAAAAGGTACCAGAGCCTTCAAACTAATGCTAATTATGAACTTTACATTTCTGCCCGAAATCATGCCAAATCTAATCTCCGACTAACCAAAAATTCTTTCATTAATAGAAAATGCCAAAACCTTGCTTTTTCTAACTCTTCCCGTGACTTCTGGCATCTAGCCAAAAACATCTCCTCCAACTTTACTTCTTCATCTTTCCCTCCACTCCTCAGTCCTGACGGCAACACTGCCGTCTCATCTATCTCTAAGGCTGAACTCTTCTCTCAAACTTTTTCTAAAAACTCCACTCTGGACGATTCTGGGCATATTCATCCTACTCATCCCCTCTGACTCCTTTATGCCTGTTATAAAGATTCTTCAAAATGATGTTTTCTATGCCCTCTCTGGCCTCAATCCTCAGAAGGCTTATGGACCTGATGGAGTGCCTCCTATTGTCCTTAAAAACTGTGCCTCCGTGCTGTCACCCTGCCTGGTCAAACTCTTTCGCCTCTGCCTGTCAACATCTATCTTTCCTTCTTGCTGGAAGTATGCCTTCATACAGCCTGTGCCTAAGAAGGGTGACCGCTCCAATCCCTCAAACTACCGTCCTATAGCTTTACTTTCTTGTCTATCTAAAGCTTTTGAATCAATCCTTAACCGGAAGATTCAAAAACACCTTTCCACTTCTGACCTTCTATCTGATCGCCAGTATGGGTTCCGCAAGGGGCGTTCTACTGGTGATCTCCTAGCCTTCTTAACTGACTCTTGGTCATCCTCTCTTAGCCGTTTCGGTGAAACTTTTGCTATTGCGCTGGACATATCAAAAGCTTTTGATAGGGTCTGTCACAAATCTTTGCTTTCCAAACTACCCTCCTACGGTTTCTATCCTTCTCTCTGTACCTTTATCTCCAGTTTCCTTTCTGACCGTTCTATTTCTGCCGTGGTAGACGGTCACTGTTCTTCCCCTAAATCTATTAACAGTGGTGTCCCACAGGGTTCTGTCCTATCTCCCACTCTTTTTCTGTTGTTCATTGATGATCTTCTTTCCAAAACGAACTGTCCTATCCATTCCTACGCCGATGATTCCACTCTGCATTACTCAACTTCTTTTAATAGAAGACCCGCCCTACAGGAACTTAACGACTCAAGGCTGGAGGTTGCAGAACGCTTAGCCTCAGACCTTATATATACTATTATTTCCGATTGGGGCAAGAAGAACCTGGTGTCCTTCAACGCCTCAAAAACACAGTTTCTCCACCTATCCACTCGACACAATCTTCCAAACAACTATCTCCTATTCTTTGACAACACCCAGCTATCACCTTCCTCAACACTAAACATCCTCGGTCTATCCTTAACTCAAAATCTCAACTGGAAACTTCATATCTCATCTCTTACTAAATCAGCTTCCTCGAGGCTGGGCGTTCTGTACCGTCTCCGCCAGTTCTTCTCCCCTGCACAGTTGCTGTCCATATACAGGGGCCTTGTCCGCCCTCGTATGGAGTATGCATCTCATGTGTGGGGCTCCCTCACACAGCTCTTCTGGACAGAGTGGAGGCTAAGGCTCTTCGTCACATCAGCTCTCCTCCTCATACTGATAGTCTTCTACCTCTTAAATTCCGCCGCAATGTTGCCTCTCTTTCTATCTTCTATCGATATTTCCACGCTGACTGCTCTTCTGAACTTGCTAACTGCCTCCCCGCTGCACTCGACTTTCTACTCATGATCATCCCTATACTGTCCAAACCCCTTATGCAAGAGTTAACCAGCATCTTCACTCTTTCATCCCTCTCGCTGGTAAACTCTGGAACAATCTTCCTTCATCTGTATTTCCTCCTGCCTACGACTTGAACTCTTTCAAGAGGAGGGTATCAGGACACCTCTCCTCCCGTATTTGATCTTGCTTTCGGCCACCTCTTTTGTTTCTTTTTCAGGAGCAGCGAGTAGCGGGCTTTTTTTTTTATTATTGTTTTTTTTTTTTTGTGCCCTTGAGCTGCCTCCTTTGTTGTAAAAAAAAAAAAAAATTACAGTTCAATTGTTCTCGTGCTGCTTGCTTAATAACACGGTTTCTATCTTTTACTTTTAATTTCTTCAAAAGTAAGACAAAGTTTTTGTGTGCACTGAGGAGTGGTGTCTTTTTACACATTTTCTTCAATATCATTAGCGTCAATCCAGCTGTTGAATGAAGTAGGGTATCCCAACCACGATACAAAATACTGTTTTTTTCCTTTAATTTTTCGTGAACGCAGTATTTTAATATCGTATGACTCAGGCAGAGAGCTTAAGACGAGCTCTGGCGCGTAGAATATCCC
>NC_066547.1:1125967-1200048 GCF_024679095.1 Eriocheir sinensis | reverse complement strand
GTAGTAGTAATATTATCATTAGTGGTCTTAAGTAAGGGAAATGCACCTCCGTGAGTAAAAACACTCAGAGAGAGATAATAATGGAGTGATCACTTAACTAGGAGAAAAAGTTCCAGTGATGGGGTGCACTGTTTGTTTGCCAGATCTCCATCAATGATTGTGATTACAATATTGTTAATAACCGAAAATGGAGTTCATCCCAATCCCAGATATAATTTCATGAAAAAGAACCAATGCTAAAATGTTTAAATTTACTCACCCGAGCTCCTCATCAGCTTCTATGTCACGGTTGGCAAAAAGTGCAATCCTTGGGAAAGTGAGATCTTGGTGGTCAATAAAGACCTTGACTGGGGTGAGATTGGCTTCACACAAGTGGTTGATGAACCGAGCAATGTTGCCATAAGACCTTGCATCAATACAGAAAGTTTCACTATCCTGAAAATAATATATTTCAGCCATTAAATAATTTAATAACTTGTATAATTAAGACTACTAGGGAAAAGAATAATATAATAAATTCATCCAACATCAGCAAACTTCACTTTAAGAAACTGCCAAATGTTCAACACCTTTTTGGAAACATGATTTTTTAAAGATTTCTGTATATCTGACAGCCTATCTAACTACATATCAATCAATCTAGCTCCCAAGCTCCACTTTATTTTTTGTTCTCCTATGCCCTCTTTATAGAATCACAGCTATCTGTTTTCATTAAATAACCAAACCACCTCAATGTATTGTTTCAACAATTCCACCAATTTGCACTCTATACATTTTGCTCCCATCCAATACCACAACTATATATATTTTAATTATTAACTTCATCCTCTTTTGTAGGTCCACATGTTTTTCTCAAGTAACTCATCTCTATTGCAAGTGAGAAAATAAACTGTTTAAAAAAAAAAAGCCAAATGGTGTCTACTTTGGTGTCAGGTGTCTTAGTACTCACTTCTTGAAAGGGTTCAAGTTATAGGAAGAAGAAAATACAGACAAAGGAAGGCTGGTCTAGAGTTTACCAGCAAAAGGAATGATAGAATGAAGATAGTGGCTAACTCTTACATGTAGGATATGAACTGCATAGGGGTGAGCTAGAGTAAAAATTTGTGTGCAGTGGGGCTGCAGGAGTGGTAGAAGCATCCAGTAGCAAGTTTTAACCCTTTTGTTGCTAAACACTCGCAGCGAGCACTAGCGTAACTTGCTGGTGGTGCTAAACGCTCGCTGCGCGCCCCAGTCGCACTCAAATTTGCTGCGTATGAGTGTGTTCCAACACTATTTCTCACCCCACAGCATTGCCAGTTCAGTGGGTTTTCCAGTAAATTTGGTGGAAAATCATATCAGCCTAGCGCGGAAAATCTACGGACAAGCAACTGGTGGATGTTCTTGTCCAATATAGCGGCATTTTTGCATAGCTTCACCTATCACATGACTGATATTTTGACCAAATAGTTGTAAATTTTGCAGTTGCCAATACTGCCCTGCCAGAACCTCATCATCAAGAGATCTACTCAGTAGTTGCCTTACAGCTGACCGTCACGCACGTATAAATGTACTTCTTCACAGGCAACACCCCCTGAACGTGCCTGTACATTCTCAGGAGAGGATTACATTACCAAATCTTATAGATCTTGGCCTCCACTTTCCAATGGTGTTTTTGTTTTTTAACTGTGATGAATAGTTTTTGAGATACAGAGGTTAAAAGAGTGAGCACTAGCGTCACTTGCTGGTGGTGCTAAAAGCTCGCTGTGAGCGCCAGTCACACTCGCAGCAAAAACACCCCCTGAACATGCCTGTACATTTGCAGGAGAAGCTTACATAACCGAATCTTATAGATCTTGGCCTCCTCTTTCCAATGGTGTTTTTGTTTTGTAGCTGTGATGAATAATTTTTGAGATAAAGCGGTTAACGATTCTGAGTGCTGAGTGTTTTAGCTACATCTCATGCCGTATTGACCTTCAATAAATGATTCATAAAATATAAACTAAGTTACGTCATAAATATTACAATACACATATCGAAATGCTGAAATGTGTGTATATTTCTACCTTCATTAGTATCACTTTTCTATCACAAAATGTTTTTATCTGCATCATGGGCGAAATGAAACTTACGCCTGTTTGAAAGCCCCGCCAGAAGGCTCTTAGCACAGCGGCTCTCAGCCGCGCAGAGAAGGCGCACAGCTTCAGTGGGTTAAAGAGATCCCCTTCCCCCGCTGGGGTGCCCGAGCGCGCCTGGGGGGATAGTCTCGTTGAGAGTGCTTAGCAAGGAAAGGGTTAAAAAGTAATTAGCATGAAAACATTGATAGAAGATAGAAAGAGAGGCAACACTGCAGCAGAATTTAGTAAGTAGAAGACTGTCAGTAAGTGAAGGGGAGCTAATGAGACAATAAGCCTATTTATGACTCTACTCTGTCCAAAAAGGCAGTGAGTGGAGCCCCCCCCCCCCCCTGCCCTCCCCCCAACACACACACACACACACACACACACACACACACACACACACACACAAGCAAGGTGCAGAGTATTCCATGCAGTAATAGACAAGGCCCTTGTATATGGATAGCATCTATGAGGGAGAAAAGAACTGGTGGAGATTTTACAGAATGCCTAACCTTGATGAAGCTAATGCAGCTCGTGATGAGATATAAAATTTCCAGAAATTATGTTACTGATATGCTAAGAATATTTTGTGTAGAAGAGACAGCTGTGTGTTATTGAAGAATAGTGGATACATGTCTGGAAAGTTATGTTGAGTTATCAGGTAGTGATATCAAGTTTTCAAGGCACTGAAGGACACCAAGCTCCTGTCAAATTTAGAAATAATAGCAAGGTCAGATGTTAAGCATTTTGAATCTTTCAGCCCTGATATGACTGAGTCAGGACTAAAGATACAAAGAATTCTTCCATTAGATGAGGTGATGAGGGGCATATTGTAGACTGTAGACTATGACACTGTGGTAGCAGCATAAAAAAAAGGCATCACAAGATCTCCAAACATCAGAATTCCTGTTTCAATTGCTCGTTGCTATCCATATACGTGCAGTTCTGACTCTTAAGTTTGTTTTCCATGTCATTCATGTTCATCTCTTACAGTTTAAAAGGCACAGAATTATCAGTAAAGATATCATTGCATAAATTTTGATGTTCAGTTTGGTAGAGGAAAAAAAATAAAAAAAAATAAATAAATAAGTAAATAAAAAAATAAAAAAATAATAATAATAATAAAAGTGTTGGTAGGAATACAAAGTCTACTTGCTCCACACTGAAGCAAGTTGAAAAAAGCCAAATCAGCAGATGGATGCTGCCTTTGCCATAATCATGTTCATGTGTGCTTGTGTGGCAAAATTACTGTGCCATAGCAGGAGACAATAAAAAGTGCACATATATCCCACCTTTTCATTCACATCCTACTTTGTAACCACACTTACAGTCTGTTCACCACATCTGCATTCAATCACCCATCAAATCTAATCAGACAGCCATTCAACTCTTCCCACAATTTTTCCATGTCAAATTTGCTTTTTTACTTTCCACAGTTACTAGAACAATATGTATACTCCTACATCTCTTTAACTACCCCTATCTTCCTTATCATACATATTCTATAACTAATTAATGGGGAGCATACACACGTAGGAGTGTAGCTTCACTCACTCACCACCTATACTCCCAACGTACCCCCTGAACAAGCTCGCACACCTCCCTATTCATCCTAAGTCCTTCCCAGCCGGATTGATCAACTTGCCCCAGCCATGAGTTATATGGGTATCCCCTTGGTCTCCTCCACTCATTCTATAGCTCTACAATAATTGACCATTTATAGTTCTCCATTCTGTAAGGGACACAAGAAATGTAAACCCTTCTCCACTCCTGTATATTTCATTCATTCCTACCCAATTAATGCTCCCCTCCATGCCTTTTTTTATCCTGCTCAAGAGGGGGGGGATGAGAGGTTACATAACTAAAAAATATGCAAGTTTTATTTAATTCTGGTTGTTAGTTTTCTCAGAACAAAATAAAATATATTGATAATATACAATTGTATAATGAATTATGTAGCAGTTAGTTATCTGGCAATCAATCATTTTGAGAATTTTTCCTTGTAATACGTGAAGACATAGTTATCATTGACTTTATGCATATTTTGATGTCTTGTACCCAAGTGAAGAAAAAATACAAAAATCACTCATTTTTTTTAAATAATGAGTTATAAAACATAAAAAATGGTTTATAATATTTGAAAAATCTTGGAGAATTTTCCTTTTCATTGCTTTTATTTTATACATTTATGCATTTTTGGTTAGAGATAGAAATAGAACACCCCCATAAAACTTCGAAGTACAATATCTTTAGTTCTGAAATAAAGGCAGTTTGTGTGGAAGTGTATCTCCTACAACATTACCAGGAATATTTTGTAATGAGAGCTAAAAAACATATCCAAGTGACAATGTGATATTTGATTAGTTAGGTTTAGGGTTGGTTATGATCATCAAACCATCCCTAATTCTAATTGGCACCTTCGTGGTGTAGTGGTTAACATGCCTAACTATGAATATGTGGGCTTGGGTTTGAATTCCAGCCTGGGGAGTCGGCACTCAGCTGTTCATCCTCCTTTTTGGTCTTGTAGATAAATGATTACCTAGGGAAACTGGAGAAGGTAAACTGTGTTAACCTGCGCGTTTCACTTGCCCGGTGTCCTGGGATAATGGGTTCTTATGCACCGCAGGCTCAAGACACAACGATATGGAGATGAGCACCGCCGCCACTCACAGCAGTTACTAATAGTTATGCTCCCAACTTAACCTTTACCTAATTTACCTCTCTTGTAGTCATGTCTTACAGGACATTACTTACTAGCAGTTACCCCCTTCAACACGAGGACGCGTATACTGCATCCTTGCGTGCCCCGTACCATATCCAAGGACGCGCATACTGCGTCCTGGCTCGCTTTAGCCAATATACGAGTTATTTTATCTTTATATTTATGCTTACATCTCAAAATTATCAATTAATTTATATTTCTTTATGTGTGCCTTTTAATTCTGCATGTTTTCATATATAATACATGATGATTATGTTGAGTTTATGGCTGCAAACTTGTTAGATTCAATAGCGACATTTGAAATTTGGCGCGGGCGGCGATCCCGGATAAGGCGCGGGGCACTGTTTTGGCCCAGCGGTAGTGAGTTTCTTTATGTGCAACATTTAATTCTTCATGTTTTCATATATAATATATGATGATTATGTTGAGTTCATGGCTGAAAACTTGTTATATTCGATAGCGACATTTGAAATTTGGCGTGAGCGGCGATCTCGGATACAGCGCGGGGCGCTGTTTTGGCCCGGCCGTAGTGAAGGGGTTAAGGGTCTCAGAAGGCGCCACCTTCCTCTACGTAGCCAATAAATTTTTTTTGGACATGTTCCTATGGCACACAATTGCCAAACACTCACAGGAGATTGGTAATTGATCAGATATGGTATTTAAATAAAACAAATATGAGTTTTTTTTATAATTTTTCAATAGGCGCACCTGACATTCCGTAGCCGATCCAGGACTCAGTACGTTTCCTAACTAGTAGAAGGTAATGTTATAATTGTATTTCGTAAAGTATCCTTATAACCAAAAACTAACTAAAATTATGGGTATTCTTTTTCTTGAACAGAACATTGAATAAACAAGAGAACAATAATATGAAAATACGTATAGCCACCGTTGCCAGGTCATTGTACTCAGAGCACAGTATTTACCGGTTTCTGACGCCTAACTATTGCCAAGAAACATCAGGATCTAACTCTTATAACGATAACTATAAATTAGTTTCGTTGTTGGAGCCCAGAAGACAGTTTGGGGGTAGGGAGTCGGGAAATATAATCGGCTGAGTATGACAATCTGGCAACGCTGAGGCTGTAGCTCCATGGCCCGAGCCAGCCTGTACGCCATTTTGCGGGTGTCAGATGCCATAAATAGCATATTTTTACTGCGCAAAGCAGGTGATGTCACTTATTGTGACTAAGTGAGCTTTCATATTTATCTATTTGTGTATATTTCATGGTGGCAAAACTTTCATTACTAGTTTCATTTTTACTAGTGACACGAATATGTGACTATTTTTCACAATAGAATTTCACTCAAACAAGTGAATCAGACACCACAGAAATATTACCAGTGTGTGTATGAATGAATACAAAGATAAGCACATACTTTAATTTAACTCTAGGATGTCTCGTGGATCATTAATAAATAAAAACAAAATATCTGGATAGGCTACTCTTTAGCCCGTTACCGGCTATGGCTGCCAAAAAAGTCCCTCCACCAAGTTTGTACCCCCCCATTTGGTTATAGTCAGGTGCGCCTATTGTTTCTAAGCATCACCTCCCTTTAAAGTCTAATCACCATAGTAATGTAAATTTTGGAGCATATGCTACAGTTGCATGTGGCCTCAGTGCTCATATCCATTGTATTGGCTTTTGAGCCTGCAGTGGGTAAGAACCTATTACCCCATTACACAGGGAAAGTGTGACATCTAGGTTACTATAGTTTACCTTCCCCAGGTACTCATTTTTCGATCAGCCTGAAAGGAAGGATAAACAGCTGTGTGAGCTGCACACTGACTGTCCAGGCCAGGATTCAAACCTGGGCCTGCAGATTAATAGCTAGGCATGCTAATTAATGCACCATAGAGGCAGTCATTACAGAACTTAGTCCTTAACCCCAGTAGGTAAATTTCCGTGATCCCCAACATATCTAACATCCCTCGAATAAAGCTTTCAATTGTCTCCCTACTCTTGAACTTTACAATGTTTCTGTTCACATATTAACAGGCCATCCTTAGCACTTTATCTCCATGTTTCCTATTACCTTGATTAACTGGACTCACGTTCCCACCACTAGCCAGTCTTGTCTTCCCCACTGGAAGGTAGCCGCATGAAGCTTACAAAATTAGCATGCTTATCTTTCCAAACAAAAATCCGGACTAAGAGGTATGCGGTCAGCCAAAAAAATAATCAAAGTACAAAAAGCGTTGAATTGTAAAATACAAACATGACCTCAAACATAAAATAACCACACAAACAGCAAACTCATATAAACACAGTGAAATATTAACCCTTTCCTTGCTAAGTGCTCGCAACGAGACTATCCCCCCAGGCACGCTCGGGCACCCCAGCGGCGGAAGGGGATCTCTTTTAACCGCTGTATCAAAAAATATTCATCACAACTACAAAACAAAAACACCACTGGAAAGAGGAGGCCAAGATCTATAAGATTCAGTTATGTAAGCCTCTCCTGCGAATGTACAGGCACGTTCAGGGGGTGTTTTTTGCTGTGAGTGCGACTGGCACTCACAGCGAGCTTTTAGCACCACCAGCAAGTGACGTTAGTGCTCGTTCTTTTAACCTCTGTATCTCAAAAACTATTCATCGTAGCTAAAAAACAAAAACACCATTGGAAGAGGAGGCCAAGATCTATAAGATTTGGTAATGTAGGCCTCTCCTGCGAACATACAGGCACGTTCAGGGGGTGTTGCCTGTGAAGACGTACATTTATACGTGCGTGACGGTCAGCCTTAAGGCAACTACTAAGTAGATCTCTTGATGATAGGGTGCTGGAAGGGAAGTATTGCTAACTGCAAAATTTACAATTATTTAGTCAAAATATCAGTCATGTGATAGGTGAAGCTATGCAAAAATGTAGCTATATTGGTCAACAACATCCACCAGTTGCTCGTCCGTAGATTTTCTGTGCTTTTTCGTGCTAGGCTGATATGATTTTCCACCAAATTTCGTGGAAAACACACTGAATTGGCAATGCTGTGGGGTGAGAAATAGTGTTTCAACACTCTCATACGCGGGAAATTTGAGTGTGACTGGAGCTTGCAGTGAGCATTTAGCACCACCAGCAAGTCACGCTAGTGCTCATTGCGAGCGTTTAGCAACAAAAGGGTTATGAGGTAATATTTTTTCAATTTTCCTTGAGATGAAAACTTAACATACCCATGTACATAATCACATAAAAGGTGACCCTACTGGGAATAAGAATATGCAAGTTTTGTAGCAAAAAATGGAATAAATAAAAAGGAAAATTCAAGATTCGCAACTTAAGCACCTGAGTAGGGATATATCCCAGAGGAAGCAAGACATTAGAAAAATAAAGAGATGGGTATATAGATAGAAATGCTATGAAAAAAAAAAAATAATAATAATAATCTTACATATGATTATGTTTGTACTTACCCTGTTGTCAAGATCAAACAAGTAGGAGTCGTCGTGTCTTTGATCAGCTTCCAAATCAGTAATAATCTCTCCTACATATTCACAGACATAAGAACCCTGTTGAAGTGGAAAGAATGGTAACTAAGTCATGTTCAATAAAGTGTTAAAAATGTTTATCTTAGATACAACAATAACCCCATTCCCACAAAGGCAAGGTAGGTAGTAAAAAAGACATCCACCCTGATGAGTGTTCAAGGCAAAAAAATATTTGAGGTGGGATTCCATGATCTTGACCTTTTCTACAGTGCTGGCAGTGGTGGATGGCACCGATGTTGCAAAAACCTGCACATGGGGGACAGGATGATTAATGGAGCTGAATATGGCACATATTAAAAGTGGCTATTCACCAAAATTAATATTGTATTAGATACCCTTTGTTCTTCTGAAGTTGCTTGGGAAAGGACTCAACTAGGTTTTGTAGATGTTTCTGTTTAATATTGTCCCATATTTCTTGAATGGCACCTAGAAGGTGTGGAATGGAAGAAGCATCACGGTCACGTAGCTGACATTTGATGATCACTCAGAAGTTTTTGACAGGAATAAGATCTGTTTAGTTTTCTAAGCTAAGGTGTTAGCAGCTTCACATCACAAAATTCAAACCAGTCCACATTTATCTTTTCAATGTGACACAGTTGGCCATATTACAAGTTGAACCCAATCATCTTCAGGTCCTTATAGGGTAAATTTAGGAAGGACTCATTGGGTCCATTACGGCGGCATTACAAGTCACCAATATCATGGACCCGTGGCAGGGTATCAACCAATGCAATAAACAATTTTTTCACAGTCAAAACATGTAATTATTTTCAAGTCTAAATTTTAAATGCAATTTACATTGGCAATGATGTTTTTGAAGTTATAAATGAGAAGAAAAAAGATGTTAGGAAGTCTGAGGTTGGCATTTCTGATGATCTATGCTGGAGGAGCACATGCTGCCTCTCTCTCTGCCAGCCATATGCAATTCTTTCAGGCCAATGCCTACCCTATATATAAGCTTCTGGATGATTTTACAGCATGCTGTGCCTTATGAAATTGTTATCATTTTATTAGAAACATACAAATGGTCAAGTCAGAATAGAATGTATCAGTACTCATAGTGTATGTTTAACCGAATCCTCCCTGTTTATGTTTTCTCTCCCACAGTTCAAATGGCAGTCCATTCTTTATAATAGCTATAGATGCCCAGGCCACTCCTGTGTTTGACTGGCCTCCTGAAACTGCAGATAACAATTCTATAACACACCATCTTAACATGGCGGCAGCTCTGAAAGTGTTATGAACACCCCTAATACCTCACACTGTGGTCATATGCAAATCTGCTGCTGTTACTGCTGCTACTGTGTTTCATCACATGATGTCTCATACTCATGAGGGTACCGTTCAGTGTTCACCGTAGCTTTTCTGATCGTGTTATTTTAAATGGGCTTTCTTAACAATTTAATAATAATTTCATGAAAACATCACTAATAAGTGCCATTGTGAAGAAATGAATGAAAATGTTCCTAGTTTTTGTTCATAGGGAAACAGCCTTTGAGCGCAGGGGTGGGTGGGGAGGCACTATGAATACGAGTATCTCCTGATCGTTCCAGTAATGCTGGCTGACACTAACCCAAGAGTGCCACTAGTAATGGGGCAATAGGTAAGCAAACATCTATTTTCTGTGAAAGGCTGATGGTCACTGGCCTCGATAGTCTTGCATGAATGAGAGTCAACTCTCAATGAAGTTGCCAAATGTAAGCATTTCCCAGAGTCCCACAAATAATAGACAAAAGGTAAAGCTGGGAACATATGCTATAGCTGCATGTGGTGGCTGTGTTCATCTCTGTCCCATTGGCCCTTAGAGCCTGTGGTGGGAGAGATAGGGGGTTGAATAATTTTGGTGGTGGTAGATAGTACGCTGCTCTCTGTGCCATCCACCACTGCCAGCACTGTAATGTTGGAGCTACAGTCCTTCAAGTCACCTCTAAAGACCAAGTACAGGTAACTCTCGATTTACGTGAGTTTGGTTTACGCGGGGTCCAAAATCCAAATAAATGTTTAATTTACACGTTTTTTCACTTATACGCGATATTCTATGGAGTGGCCACCAGATGTCTCATGCAACTGGACTCACATGGTGCCACGGCCACACAGCTGAGCTCAGTTCTTCCCGCGCGCCACTTGAACAACAATACAGTACCCACGCTGCCGCGCTACTCAACAACAGAGGTGGGCAGGTACCGGTACCAGTACCGGTACTAACGGTACCAGCTTTACGGTACGGTACTGGTACCAGACTGCTCGGTACCAGTACCAATACTAGCCAATCGCTCATGGTGTCCTTCATTTCTTCCTCACACGAGTGAGGCTGAGACGGAGTGCCTGAGTGGATATCTCAGTGATAAGGATATTCTCTCTCTCTCTCTCTCTCTCTCTCTCTCTCCACTGAATGAAGTGAATATTTATTTTTCGATAGAAACCTACCTCTTGTTTGATTTACATTGTTTTTGATTTACGCGACCTCTTCAAGGACACAATACTCGCGTAAATCGAGAGTAACCTGTAGTACAATACAGACGTCTTCTCAATATCTAAATCTCAGGTATAAATAAATAATTATATCAGTATTATAAACAAATTATGGGGGTACGCGACACCTGGGGGGGGGGGGGTTTGGTCAAAATATAGCATTTTGCAAAACTGGGTTAAAAACATTCTTATACCATCTAGAAATAATCCCCGAGCAATGTTTTCCTCATAGTGCAAATTTTAAGTATCTGGTGCGGGTTTAAATGTACTGAGTTCAAGGTTAAATTTTGTCTATTTTAATCGCAGAAAATCTAAAATCAATCAGATTTACGTGAAAAATGCAGGGAATGTTGACTGTATAAGTAGCTAGGGACCTATGATTAGATATTGTTGATAGGGTAAAGGAGATAGGAGTATTAAGAGGAAAAAGTGACAAAAAAAAAAAAAAAAAAAGATTTTACGCAATGTTCGACGAACATAATAAAAGAAATACCATCATGCCTTTCTATATGGGAAACTTTCAGAATATTTTCCATAGGGCTCTAGGCATACCTAAAGACTATTCACAGACAAAAAATGAAAATGATTGGCTATGTATTAATGGTGCTGTGTGATTTTGTGTCGCTACTCGTATACGCACATGTATACGTATGAGTATACATATAAGTATACATACATTGTTCTGGCTCGTACAAAATGTAGGCAACATAGATGCCTACTTAGTTTCATTGCAATACCCGACAGTTTAGTTAGATGACCTCAGGTGTCCTGTACCCCCTTAACACAATTTTATTAATCAGCCACACCATTCCCATCCTTACTTCTCAGTAAAGCCTTTTGCTTTTTCACTCTTACATGTAGCCCAAATTTCTTGGATGCACTGAAATAAAAAGTATGATCGAAGGTGTTCCTCCATAATAAGACTAGAGAGATGAATAATAAGTATATTTCATACCTTTTGAATGGTCTTGAGGGCACGTACACCCCACCCCTTTCCAACTGTTTTAAACAGCTGCATGTGAGCAGAAATACCATGCTGCACCACCCTGTTGTTGCAAGACAGCTTGTTGCATCGACATGCTCTGTTGCACTCAAAAATCATAGGAGGGTCTGTAATTGATACAAATGTTGTATCAAGAGTTTAGCATTTAAAGTATAGGACATCATACAACAAAGACAAATGTATTCTAAAAGAATAAAACATATTGCAATCAAATTTTGAAGAACCCACATCAATCAATTATATTAAGCACCTGCATAGTTAAACTCTGGCAACAAGCGGCCATCTGGGTCAAACCAGCACTGGAAGTTGAGTTGACCGCATCCACAGTGTTCAGCATTACACCCGTCCTCACACTCACACCACTGCAGAGTAGAGACACGATTAATGGCATAAAGCATCATTATTAATCTAACAAATGCAATTTTTTTTTAGAATGAATGCTGTTGTTTAACCTTGATGGCTCTCAATAATTACCACAATGGGTTCTATGTTGAATATCTAAGTTCATCAACCATTTCTAGTCATAAAAAATGACATTTCTCCCATTAAATAATGTTATAGATTGACGGCAAACACCCAACAATTACATTAGAAATGTAACTGTTTTGCCATTCAGCCCCCACCTTCAAAATGGTGGCAGCAACTATGATAAAAAATCTTTGAGGTGTTTGAACATTTTCATTACAAATTACAATACAAATTTTGAGATGATAACCAAATAAGCATTGGTGGTAATGTGAGAGGTGGCAATTAAAGATGGCATTACAATGACTGGGTAGTCACCAGGAGTAAGACTAAGGGAGAATGGCAAGTGCCTGGAGGAGAGCAAAGAGTACACTGCTTCCTGTCCACCTACCCTGGGCACTGTTTAAAAAATTTACTGTATCTCTAAAATTTTCATAGGATGCCCAGTGTTCAACAGAATGATTGGGAAGGTAATGGGGGAAGTGTCCTATGGAGACGTTCCCTGGATAATATTCTAGTGCACTCAACAGCTTGGGAGGACCACTGCCAACATCTTCATGAAGTCTTCAACAGACTGCAATAATTGGTATTAACCCTTTCGCCCCAGCGCTGCATCACGAGTGCGCATGTCGTATCCGGGGCTCACGGGCGCGCAAAACTTCAAACACTATTACCGTACCTAACAATGATTCTGTCATCAAACTGAACTGAATAGTCAAGTATCATATATAAAAATATGCACAATGAAATCAGTGTGTGTTTTGGCTTTGGTCCTCAGAGGAGAACAGGTCTTCCTCCTCCGAGGAGAATATGTCTAGGTCTTCCTGACCAATGAGTAGTATGGTAGAGGCGATGGAGGAGGATGGTGATGGTGGTGAACTGTGTAACTGAGATGAAGAACATGGTGGTGAATTGGGTGATGTGCGTGAGGTTCCAGGTAGTGCTGATGAAGAATCTTGTGATGTGGAAGGTAACGGTGATGATTGCAGGTGATGAGGTGATAAAGGAAGGATTAGTGATGCTGAGGAGGAAGGATTAGAACGAGTTGAAGGAGTTGATAAAGGTGAAGGATTCTGAAGGGATGAGGAAGGAATTGGACGATTGGAAGAACTAGATAAAGGTGAAGGATTCTGAAGGGATGAGGAAGGATTCTGAGGAATGGAAGGATTGTTAGGTGTGGAGGGATTGTTAGGGAGTGAGGAAGGTGGTGATTGGTGGGAAGTATGTCTGTTCTCCTCCATCGCTATAGTAATACTGACTCCATGTAACGGTAGTATGGTATTGTATTGTACGCCGGCAACACGTACGTATGTACAGGAACAAGACGCGTACAAAAGTTCTGGGATGCCAAGTCGTCTTTTCATGTGGTCCACAATTCCTAGCGGCTCCCCTGTGTGTGTGTGTGTGTGTGTGTGTGAGAGAGAGAGAGAGAGAGAGAGAGAGAGAGAGAGAGAGAGAGAGAGAGAGAGAGAGAGAGAGATTAACCCCTTCAACACAAGGACGCATACTGTGCCCCTGCTCCTATGCGTTATCATTATATCGACGAGGACGTACTGCGCCTGGCTCTTTTAGCCAATGTGTACAGTATTTTTTTTCTCTATATTATATTACACATCTCAAAATCATCAATTAATTTGTTTCTTTATGTGCACCATTTGTTTTCATTATAATACACGATGACTATGTTGAGTTTTGTGCTTGAAAACTTATATTAAACCAAATATATTTGAAATTTTTGGTGAGGCCGGATCTCGGGATGGCGGGCGCTGTTTTGGGAGAGAGTAGTGAAGGGAGAGAAAGAAAGAAGAGAAGAGAAAGAAAAATAGGGCATTAGAGATTGAGAAAGAAAGAAAAAGAAATGAGATACAGAAAGACAGGGGATTAAGGGTGGGGTTAGCAGCTGCAGAAAAGAGGAGGAGGGGGTGGTGGTGGTGTCATCATGGAGGAGAGCATGTTTTGAAAGGGTACTGTATGGGAAGATTCTGCAGCCCCCCCTACCCACACACACACACACACACACATGGACACACTTTACACATCTTGGCAATTTTTTTGTGGATGTGGGTTAGTGTGTGTGTGTGTGTGTGTGTGTGTGTGTGTATGAGAGAGAGAGAGAGAGAGAGAGAGAGAGAGAGAGAGAGAGAGAGAGAGAGAGAGAGAGAGAGAGAGAGAGAGAGAGAGAGAGAGAGAGAGAGAGAGAGAGAGAGAGAGAGAGAGAGAGAGAGAGAGAGAGAGAGAGAGAATTAAATAGATAACCAGACCACACAGGCCCTAAGGCCCAAACTAGGTGGTCTGTCCTAAACCTAAGTGACAGTTGTTGTGCGGCCACCATGACGTTGAAACTGACCTGGTGAACATTGAGATGGAGGAGATAGCGATCAAGATTATTCTTAAACGATGCAATTGAGTTACATTACCACTGAATGTGGTAATCTGTTCCAATCTCAAACGACAGCATTAGTGAAAAAGAATTTTGTGCAACAGCCTTCCTTTATCTGTATTTCCTCCTGCCTATGACTTGTCCTCTTTCAAGAAGAGTGTATCAAGACACCTCTCCACCCGAAATTGACCTCTCTTTTGGCTGCTCTACTATTTATGT
This sequence comes from Eriocheir sinensis, assembly GCF_024679095.1. Classification (NCBI taxonomy): domain Eukaryota; kingdom Metazoa; phylum Arthropoda; class Malacostraca; order Decapoda; family Varunidae; genus Eriocheir; species Eriocheir sinensis. The sequence continues at coordinate 1,185,206 of NC_066547.1, read as the reverse complement.
TGTTGGGAGCGGCAAGTAGCGGGCTTTTTTTTACACAGTGTTTTGTTGCCCTTGAGCTGGCTCTTTTGTTGGAAAAAAAAAAAAAAAAAAAAAAAAAAAAAGGTCTACATTTGAGTTAAGCGCCATTATTTCTCATTCACGTCGAATCATCCATCACAAACAGCTTGGTCGGATCCACGTTGGTAAAACTGTTAAGTATTTTAAAGCACTCGATCAGTTTTCCTCTTAGGAGGCGTTTTTCAAGAGAAAACAGAGAGAGAGAGAGAGAGAGAGAGAGAGAGAGAGAGAGAGAGAGAGAGAGAGAGAGTAACAAGGATGAGCAAGGAAACCACAATACCAGTGGGAATAGGAATTAGGTAGCCTGGGTAGGAAAAATGACTTCCTTTCTTAGGCCTTTCCATTGGCCAAACTGCACCCACCCAAAGCCAATCCCATGTGTTCTGAGGGGGGGGGGGGGCCTCATTGCCATCCAAGCCTGAGATGACTATACATAGAGAAATATGCTTACCTTGAGGGATGTGATGGTGCGGTCAATAGTTACGTTAGATGCCTCACAATTTTCAGCAATGTATAGATAATCCTTGGGGAGTTCATCTTCATCAGCACCATTCACACATGGGATTGGAACTTCCTCCTTCCCTCCAGCAATGTCACTATTCATAAATAAAATTAAATAATATTAATATTTTCACCAAAACTGTTATAGAAAAATGTTATTACAATCAATCTGCCAAGTGAAGGAATGCATAGTACTTTACCTGCTCAGTATTTTTTCTGTTCTAATATTATTTTGCTTCATAATTTCTAGCACTTTGCTGTTCAAGGTCAGTTGGAGGTACACGTCCGTATCAGGTAAGGCACAGTCTATAGGTGTTTGGCTCTTGGTATTGAGCACATCCAGCTGGGCACCTCGGGTCAATAGCAGGATTACAGCATCAGTGTGGTTCTGCCGTGCTGCTATGTGCCTAAAGGAAAAAAATGACCTAATAATACACTAATAATACACCAAGTTCCTTCAAAACTATATAATGAATCTAACAGGTCAAAGCTCTTGTTATCTGTAATATTTTCTTGCTATTCTTTATAATTCATCTGCTATCCTGTTTTGATACTTATTGAAACCATTTTATCATTGTTTTTTTCACTAAGTTGACTCCCAAAATCTTTGTCTACTCTGTTCTCATTATCCCTAGCCAGTCTCACAACTTGTATTTATCTCTTCTTATATTCCCTTTTCCTCCTCTTTTCTCTTCCTCAATGCTTCCCTGATTCCTATTTTATCATACTAATGCAAATGTTAACTTGACAATAAAGATTTTAACAACTTAAAATTTACAAATGGCACAATCTCAACAAGTGATTCAGAGGAAAATGTACAGTGATCTGCTAAAATAAATGATACTGAAGCAGTCTTTATTACTTTGTGGAATTTCTCAAGTTTCTTTCTAGAAGTAGCAAGTTGCAGGCTATTCTCTTCTATTTAATCTGAACCTTTTACTATAACCACATTTCTAGGGGTTAATAAACTTTCCAAAGTGGGCCCTGAAAAGCTTCCCATAGCCCTTGGACTTTTTATCAAGTTGCATAATACTCTAATATAAAGTTACTGCTGCATAAAACTGAGAACTTGCAAGACTATTTTTTTATTTTATAGAAACTTATGTATGTTTATATACCAATATTGAAAAAGAGTAGAGCATAACTACATCAACTCTTACAGAGGCGTGTCTCCATGTGCATTCATTGAGCGCAAAGAACAACCTCTATCCAAGACCATGGAGCAGATGTGTGTAGAGCCAGAAAAAGCTGCCCAGTGCAATGCTGTGTTTTGCTCTACATCACAGAGCTGGGGATTGCCTCCTCGGTCCAGCAGAAACCTGAAATGAACATGTAAAATTGTACTCCAATCCATACTTATGTGCTAACTGTTTATATCTTGATCTGGAATTAAGAGTGATGAAAGTTTATAATCAAGTATAAATGCACTGTTTATGATAAAAACACCATTATTTTGTTAAAGATGGTATTGGGCGTGTGCTGTTTTCAGCAATTACAGTAAATACTTGTAAATGAAATAAAATTTAGTTTGAGGGTAATCATTATACAAAATGTGTAAGTTAAGTTACATGTATTCAGCAGAATTTTGTTTATTGAATGAGCAGATGATGTGACAGTGATGGTGTAAAAAATATTCTTTTATTTTATTTTTCCTTTTATTATGTAGGAAACCCTTGTCGATGGAGCTGCATTCCTGAAAAATCATGGTTAGTGAAACTTTTATTGTCATTTATGTTATGTTATTTATGGTCAGGTAGGGAACGATAAATTGGCAATGGCTTATGTTTTATAATGATGGGAACAATGTTCCTGGTGTCAACCATATGCAATAAAAGTCCATTAATCCAGTTGTCACGGCATAACCGTGACTAGATATTTTTTTCACATGACCAGGCATGTTTCTACTGTCAGGATGATAGGCAGATATTTTTCTCATTCATGTTGGGTCAGCAGGAGCCCTTTCTCTTCGTTGTCTAGCACGTTGTAGCGAGCTACGCTATGTATTTGCACAAGTTAATTGCGTGTTCTGGGCAGTATTAACAACATCTGTCTGTGCATAAGGCTATTGTTTCTGAGTCACGCTTGCTGTTCGTCAATTATGGGCGCTGCCCTTGCCACTACCTGGCTGGCCGTGAGTGGCCAGATGTGTATGTCTTCATTGATGAGATTTCCTCAGTTGAGCCCTGCGCTCTCACATATGTGTCCATTGTATTCTGGCATTGTGTCGAGGCTGTTGTTTGTTAGTAAACTAACCAGCCATGTCTCATTAGCCAGAAACTGTGTGCCTGTGTATTTCCTGCGCTGACAGTCTCTGTTGCCTCAGTTCACCGCTAGGTGCCGTGTCATGACCTGAAGCCGCACCCTGTTCCTCAGCCTCTTTGCCTGCACCTGCCTTCCCGAGTGGAGGCAGGGGTTTGCAAGTGTTTTGTTGTAGCCATGTGGTTTCCCTCCTGCTGGCGTGTTTGAGGTCCCAGGCGTTGCCTAGCAGGACACCACACGCACAACTTCTCAGTAAGCAGGTGATTAGAGTTTCTCCTGCTGCATTGTGTTTACCACGGCGGCCTCTCCCTGCATCTGGAGGCTGCACTCACCGCTGGAGCACACACCCCGAGGAGCCAACGGCAGTTGTGTGGACTAGCTGCTCCATCTGCAACACTCAGCTATCCGCAGCAACTAGCTTCTTATCTTATTCTCCGTATTAAGCTAAATAGCCTAATTTTTAATGTAGCCAGGTCAGTCTAGGTACTGTGCATGTATGTGGAACATTCTAGGTTCAGCTGGGTGGGTGTGGGTGAGTGTTGGTTTTGTTAATAAAGTTGTACATGTACACATTTTCTGAGTTACCCTTTATGTGCTGTGTGCGCTTGTGAGCCCCTGTGAGTCACTGAGTGTCCTTATCAGCCCTATAAGGAGTATTAGAATCCTACGGTATAGTGGATGAGCCCTTGTGTGTCGTGGTCAACCATGTGGCATCCTGCACAGGAGTCAAGCTCTGTGTTAGGAGGGGAAAAATGTAATTGGGACCAAAGCCTTGCCAACTTACCTATATCAACTACGTTTCTCACTTCCGGGTTATTTCACACCTTGTTGTGGTCCTTGACTCCCATTCTCGCTTTTACCCACCCCTGCTGGGCTGCGTTTGAAAGAGGGAATCGGTACTCTCAGAACGTCCCGAGAGCTCTCAAACGCATGACGCCACAGCACGAGTTGGCCTCTAGGCACGTCTTCTCGCTCCCGCTTTTGAGAGGTGGAACGTCTTGGTGCTGTGATGACATCATCAGCAAATATGGCGTCCAAAACAAACACACATAAGTGTTTCCATTGCATTTCCCCTCTCTGTGCCACCATAACCACTGCAACTTCCTTTTCATCTTTTGTTGAAAGGAGCTCGTCAACTAGGACATCTTGTGATAAACAACCTTGACCACACGCTGGGTTTGAACAGCTGACGGGTGGCTGCTGCTGCTGCTGATGAGTATTGGTGGCATAGCCTTTGTATCAACTTTTCGGCGTCCGCTGTCCACGACACGACGTCGTGCTTTCAAATAACCACGGGTGTCTATGGCCGCTTTCACACGTACTGACCACGGTCGTGAACGGCTAAATGCCGTTCACGACCACCGTTGTCATCACGGTGCCCATTTAAAAACGGCACGGCGAAGCGCCGTGGAGAGCGTGAAATGTACACAGGACTCGATGGACTTGTTCAAACATGATCTTTTGCCGTCTAGACTAGACGGCGACACTACTTTAGTTGTCTCCTGATCACAGACCTGTGTATACTATTGCCCGCCAGTGATAATGGTCGTGTCGTTGTGTGGACGGCTGAGGCCGTCCACACCAAGGCAAGTATAGAGAGGTATCGTCACTCTCAAAGAACGTGAAGAACCAAATTTTGAAATGAGTTTTTTTATTAGGACCTCTCGGATGTTTTTTATGTTATAAACTACTACAATAAAATAAAATAAGATGTGGATTTTTTTGTTATATACCCTATGAAGCAATTGTCGGTGAATAAAAAAATATAAATAGAAATGTTCACGGCATCTCATCCTGGACGATGACTGGCTGGCATCCCGATAAGCTCCGCCCCTTCCTCGAGCCTAATTAAGGGCCGCTTTCACAGTCACGTTTGTTTGTGTTGATCGTTACCAATGAGCAGCGATTACTGTTACCAACAAGAAATCCGCTTTCACAGTCGTCTTTCGCGGCGCTGTTTGTTTGAATCAGTACCAGAGATTGGAACCTCTGGTAACGGAGCTCTGGTAGCCAGGGGTGCTCCCCAATGGAGCTTACCAATGACATTAATTAGTAAATAATACAAATTCTTGCCCTCAAGTGGTTATATTATTTCTTTAAATGGATGTTAAAAAATATTACACAATACAGCAACACGTTGCAGGGCTTCAATGGTAATATGAGAAAAAAATTAGAAGACTGAATGACATGAACACACTTCACCTGCTGACCAGTAAACGTCCTGCTGAAAATTTCAATTTGATTGATTGATTGTTATTGTTGCAAAATACACAATAAAGGAGAAGGGAGGACTTTAATAGCCTACTTGTCACCAATGTTCACCTGTTATGCCTTTATGGTCAAACTTTCGTATTATTCTAGATAGCCTCATATGTATCATATGCATGGGGTATACATATAACGAAATCAGCACGGTTATGTAAAAAATAAATGTGAAGTCTGCTAAATAAGTGTGAATAATGAACAAATGTAATGATATATAGATGAAGAGTCTGTCGTGCTGACATCTGCCAAATAATATAACTTTAATACTTGTCACCATTATGAAATAGATTTTCAACTATTATCCCTAGGAAATATTAGGCTATCAGCAGATTTGAGCGGTGTATTACGAGGCACTCCACATTTTATCAGCATATTTATTCTTCACAGTTATTTTTTTTATTTATTCTTCACGTTTACTTTTTAGTATGTTTATTTTTCACATTTATCCTTCATAATCCTCCGCTCAGCTGATGCAATATGTTGACATTGCCCGCCGCTCCGGCATACCAACACTGCCGAATCACGCGCCTTCGTCTTGTCATGATCATTACCACGCTGGTAGTCGCCAATACCACGAAAACAGCGACTGTGAAAGTGGATCGAGGCGATGGTAACGGCTGCTACCAGGATGGTTGGGCCTTTGGTTAGGGTGCATACCAGATGACTGTGAAAGCGGCCCTAAGCCCCGCCCCATCCTCGTTGTCTGGCCAAACTGACGACTTCACACACCTCACTCCCACCCTGTTTCCTGACCCCAACATTCATTTTTACAAAAAACTGAGACCACCATCATCTTTCTGAGAAAATTCTGCATCACACTAGCATAAAACTGTAACACTAATGTAAAGTTACACATACGAAAATCAGAGTTAAGTGAACTATGGAGTACACCTTTTCTTGCACTTATTTCCCTTCAACTCCTTAGTACAGGTAACTCTCGATTTACGCGAGTATTGCGTTCTTGGAGAGGTCGCGTAAATCAAAAACAATGTAAATCAAACAAGAGGTAGGTTTATGTCGAAAAATAAATACCGTATTTTTCAGCATATAGCGCACACCTTTTTCTCGAAAAAATGCCTGAAAGTTTAGCCCTGCGCCTTGTACGCCGAATGTACAAATTTTAATGATTTTTTTCTTCTTTGGGGTGTTTTAAGGGTCTGTTTTTTGTCTTATCCAATAACAACGGCAAACTTTCCTTTATCATTGTATATAATCCTTCATAGTCCGTAGCTGTCTTATAATATGTTACCATAGAATACAGGGCGATCTAATAACTACTATACAAAATTGAAATCGATGGAGGATTGCCCATGCCTTGCTGTTATTCCGTTTTTCCGTCGGGCGCCATTTGTATGATCTTGATCTTGATGTCACAGGTGGCTTGATTGTATGACTAAGGAGCAGTACAAGCTACATAAAAAATCATATTGGAAAAAAATATCCATGTGTTCATTATTAATTATTAATATTAGTGAGAATAATGGGGTAAATATGATATCAGAAACTGTACATCATGAGTCTTGTACGAGGAGATATTTCGCGCAATACAGCAGGCCGCCATTTGCATTGTTTACAAACCACACAACCACACCCATACAACAAACAGCTGCATGGCGCGTGTCACCAGAAACGTGTGAATTGTGTCTTGCCTAGTTCTCTGTCATAACCTACGAGTGATGGTGGGAATAATATGCTTATTCACTTCATTCAGTGGAGAGAGAGAGAGAGAGAGAGAGAGAGAGAGAGAGAGAGAGAGAGAACCAGAGAGAGAGAGATATGCAGAGTGAGAGTGAGAGTTTTGAGAGTGGGAGAGGGGCCCGTGAGAGGAGTGTGAGAACCCTGTAAGAGAGACGGCAGAGAGAGAGGCAAGTCACGTAAGCCAGTGTCACGTGTGAGGCAGCGTGGGGGAGAGGTGAGGTGGAGGCAGCGTCTCCTTCCCTGTGGACTTGAGGAACCGTGTCCTGGGCAGAGGCCATGGGAGTGAGGCTCTGTTAGGTTAGACACCTGGTGACACCATAAAACATCACGTATAAGTAAACTCATTGCTAAATAAATACTTTTTTGGATTTTGGACAAGCTTTTTTCAAAATCTAGTAACCCGAACTCGGTAGATTTCTGTAAATCTACCGATCACATTGATTGACGCTGCCTGCCACCACTACCGATACCGGTGGTAGATTTTTTCTACAGAATCCCAGCTCTGTAAATCTGCATGCTTTTCTGCTTCTGATGGTGTAGGGTACGTCTTGAGGTAAAAATATACAAAAAAAATCTTGTACTTACTTGACAACATGGGCAAATTTATTTTCAGAGGCCCAAACAAGTGGAGTCCATCCTCCCTCATCCTGCATATTGACAGCATGCCGGGTAAGTCGACCTGAGTCCAAAATGTGTTGGCAGGCAGTCAGGTTACCACACTTAGCAGCAAGGTGAAGGCATGTCATGCCATCTTGAGTCTGGTGAACAATTGTACAGTCAGTTTATATACATTTTTAAAATGTCAACAAAAACATTATTTCATGTAATTTATCTCTGCTAAAGACTAAATATATTCTGTGTTTCTTCTTTCCATCTAAATCTTGCATGTTTCCGATAAGTCGTTTCAAAATTCATCGAATAAACAATCACTTATTGGGTAGGATATAGATGATAAAACATTCTTTAATAAATCATGTATATATGTGTGTGTGTGTGTGTGGGTGGGTGTATTTAACCCTTTCGTTGCTAAACACTCGCGGCGAGCACTAGCGTAACTTGCCGGTGGTACTAAATGCTCACTGTGAGCTCCAGTCGCACTCAAATTTCCCGCGTATGAGTTTTCTAAGACTATTTCTTACCCAACAGTATTGCCAATTCAGTGGGTTTTCCATGAAATTTGGTGGAAAATCACATCAGCCTAGCGCGGTAAAGTGCAGATAATCTATGGACGAGCAACTGGTGGATGTTGTTGACCAATATAGCGACATTTATGATTAGCTCCACCTATCACATGACTGATATTTTGACCAAATAGTTGTAAATTTTGCAGTTGGCAATACTGCCCTGCCAGCACCCCATCATCAAGAGATCTACTCAGGCCTGCCGTTCGGCGGAAATTCGTCTGCTAAACGGAAGCAGACGACACTCTACGGACATGACGTCATTGACAGAAAAAAATTCCGTTTCCTCTTCATTTCCTTATAAATGCTAAATGTAATTACAATAAACTTTTTTTATTAAGAATATTAGTTCTTATGATTTTCCCACAATATTATAGATATATGCAGCTACATGAATGTGCCATATTTTGCTGATAATCAGCAAAAATGAAGTCTCATTTTCCTAGATGAGGTATCGTCAGCAACGGAAATCATTCCTTCGACCACTTTAGCTATATTCTTCACTGGAGTAAGACTTCATTTAAGGTAATAAATATAAACTTTAGCACTTTCTACTTTAGTGTTAGTGATAGTATTTGTCACAAGTAAATAATAGCTGCAAATTTAATGTACGTACATATTTATAAAGGTTGGTTAAGTCGTCGATCATTGCCATATTCCGTTTTCTAGTTTTTAAAAGAAGATGTGTTAGAATGGAAGACTAACTTTCAACTGGTGTCATGGTGTTGTTTATGTGTTGAAGTGGTGTTATGGCTCTCAATTTATTACACACTAGTGAAGAGGAGAGTAGTGAGGACGAAAATCAAATAAATAATGGACCAAGTGAAGAGCTTTTCCATACAGAGGATGTACAGCCACTTAATATTATAAATCCAGAAACAGAATTAAGAGACTGACTCAGAGAATGATGACAGTGAGGATCACAGCGAATAGTATTTCGATAATAGTGAGCAAAACACTGACAACGTAGACTTTTTCAGTGATACAGGTAACTCTCGATTTACGCGAGTATTGTGTCCTTGAAGAGGTCGCGTAAATCAAAAACAATGTAAATCAAACAAGAGGTAGGTTTCTATCGAAAAATAAATATTCACTTCATTCAGTGGAGAGAGAGAGAGAGAGAGAGAGAGAGAGAGAGAGAGAGAGAGAGAGAGAGAGAGAGAGAGAGAGAGAGAGAGAGAGAGAGAGAGAGAGAGAGAGAGAGAGAGAGAGAGAGAGAGAGAGAGAGAGAGAGAGAATATCCATATCACCGAGATATCCACTCAGGCACTCAGTCTCAGCCTCACTCGTGTGAGGAAGAAATGAGGGACACCATGAGCGACTGGCTAGTATTGGTACCGGTGTGGTGTCACGAGACAGCCGCTATAATAAGACATCCCATCCTGATCTGCGCATGCGCGGGCTTTGTTTACAAACAGAGGGTGGATGAGCTATGACACGGTACTGTGTCTTTTGTTGACTGCCAATCATGAAAAGTCCCACCTAAGTTTATTCTTTATCTTTTTTAAGTGATAAATTAGATGACCTACACCCTTTATATGTCAGTAAATGTGATAAATGAGGTAACCTACACCCCTTGTATGTCAGTAAATGTGATAAATGAGGTAACCTACACCTCTTGTATGTCAGTAAATGTGATAAATGAGGTAACCTACACCTCTTGTATGTCAGTAAATGATAAATGAGGTAACCTACATCACTTTATGTCAGTAAATGTGATAAATGAGATAACCTGCACACTTGTATTTCAGTAAATATGATAAATGAGGTAACCTACACCCTTGTATGTTAGTAAAAGTGATAAATGAGGTAACTTACACCCTTGTATGTCAGTAAATGTGATAAATGAGGTAACCTACACCTCTTGTATGTCAGTAAATGTGATAAATGAGGTAACCTACACCCCTTGTATGTCAGTAAATGTGATAAATGAGGTAACCTACACCCCTTGTATGTCAGTAAATGTGATAAATGAGGTAACCTACACCCCTTGTATGTCAAAAAAGCTGCCATGGTGTTTTGCCGCCATCTTGCCTGGGACAAACGACGAAATCAACACTGTGTTTGTAAACATTGGGTTCCGCACATGCACAGATCAGGATGGGATATCTTATTATAGCCGGACGTCTCATGACACCACACCGGTACCGTTAGTACCGGTACCTGCCCACCCCTATTGTTGAGTAGCGTGGCAGCGTGGGTACTGTATTGTTGTTCAAGTGGCGCGCGGGAAGAACTGAGCTCAGCTGTGTGGCCGTGGCGCCGTGTGAGTCCAGTTGCGTGAGACATCTGGTGGCCACTCCATAAAATATCGCGGATAAGTGACAAAATGTGTAAATTAAACATTGATTTTGATTTTGGACCCCGCATTATTTAAAAAACGCGTAAACCAAACTCGCGTAAATCGAGAGTTACCTGTAATTGTGAAAGTAACGAAGGGAATCCTATAATCACCTCAGAATCGGATTCATCATACGACGAGCAGTGTGACAGTGACAGCTCCGACAACTGTTTAAGGCCCTTTAAAAGGAGGAAATATTAGGTAAGATTTTTCATTTATAAAATTTATATTATGCTATTATCATTTATCTTATTAGGGACAGTTAGTAGTAATCTAATATTCATCGGTTTACATTAATATATGGTCCAACAGTACTATTTATAGCCGTTTTCTTTCTCATCAAATGTTTAGAGAACGGCGGAAACCCAGATACGGAAAAACGGCAGCCCTGGATCTACTCAGTAGTTGCCTTACGGCTGACCGTAGCACATGCATAAATGTACATCTTCACAGGCTGTGATGAATAGGTTTTGAGATACAGAGGTTAAAATAGCGAGCACTAGCGTCACTTGCTGGTGGTGCTAAAAGCTTGCTGCGAGCGCCACTCACACTCACAGCAAAAAACACCCCCTGAACGTGCCTCTACGTTCACAGGAGAGGCTTATTCGTACATAACTGAATCTTATAGATCTTGGCCTTCTCTTTCCAATGGTGTTTTTGTTTTGTAGCAGTGATGAATAGTTTTAGAGATAGAGCGGTTAAGAGATCCCCCTTCCCCTGCTGGGGTGCCCGAGCACGCTTGGGGGGGGGGATAGTCTCATTGCGAGTGCTTAGCATGGAAAGGGTTAACTGTTTACCTAGATGTGGTTTACAGGGCCTGAGCTAAGCCCGGACAATCCTGTCCCCTTGTCTATACTTGTCCAACCTCTCCTTCCTTTGATGAACACTCCCTACCTCCACAATCTCCTCCTTTAGATCATTCCATTCACCTACACTTCCGTATGGGAAACTGTACTTTTTGTCCTTCAGACATGTTACGTTTTTCATCTTCTTACTGTGACCTCTCTGCCCCTTCCTTCTCTGTCACAACCAGGTCACTTCTATCCAATTTCTCCAATCCACTAATAACATTTATACAAAACTATTAAGTTTCCTCTTCGTCTCTTATCCTCAAGCGTCATCAGTTCCATTTCTTCCAATCTGTTCTCATATGCCAGACTTGACAACTCTGGTACCATTTTGGTTGCTATCCTCTGTATCCTTTCCAGCTTCCAGATATCTTTTTTCCAAAATCAATGCTCCATATTCTAGTCCTGTTCTTATCATTGCTGTTATGATTTTTTTCATCATCTCCATATAATGAAATGCCATTCTAATGTTTTGCAACAGACTATATGTGTCTCCAAATACTTTATTTATGTGCTTATCAGGGGTCAATGAATCTTGAACAATCACTCCAAGGTTTCATTCATTGTTTACTGCATCCATATCCATCTCACCCATCTTATATGTTGCCATAGGTCTATTCTTATTCTTTTCCATTCTCATTATATGGCATTTCTTTGTGTTTAATTCCATTTTCCAATGCTTACTCCATTCACGTATCTCATTTAAGTCATTTTGAAGCCTCTCACAATCTTCTTTTTCCATTATCCTTCCAAGAGCTTGGCATCATCTGCAAACATACTGATATAACTTTCCAGAATATCATTAATGTATATTAACCCCTTCAGCACCGCTCCTGTTTACCCGACCTGGGCCCGTATACTGCTTGCTGGGTCAGGCCGGGTATCCCTGAAAGGATAAGACATGAGGTGCCAGTCTTGTTCCTCCACTGGCTCCACAGTGTCTGAAAACTCCTCATCACTGTCATCTATTAAGTCACTATCACCACTATATTCTTCAGTAGAAGCACCTGGCAGATATTCAGAGCCAGACTCAAAACTACTGCTGACCGACATAGTGGTGATAACGACGGTTGCACTGGTTATAGCGAATCCAAGATGGCCAGGCTAGGGACACATAGTGATATAATCCTTCTCTTATGGAAGCAAGACAAGCACTGAGTCCCAAATGGCAACCCTGAGCCAGCCAGCCTTGAGATGCCGTGACGTCTTGTGATGTGGCAGTCACTGATTTGCTTAAGTGACTGTGGGCGGAGCTTCAGGGTATCTCCAGTACATAGTACAGTACTGTCTCCAAGTTTGCGATAAATAGGTTGACATTGCGGGTCGCAAACGTTGAAATCACCAACTTTGAACCATTATTATTATGGGGAAAATTGAAAACCGTCAAACATCTTGCGCTTGGCCACCCATCCAGGTGGCTGTGCGCATGTGTGTGAACGGCCCTGGCCGCGCACTGGGCCTGAGCAGCTGGCAGGCGGCTGATGATGGTGATGGTGATGATGAGTGTCGGTGGCATGGCCTTTGCATCGGTGCCGCCTGAACGGTGTTTTTGTCAGGGCCCATGTGTGTGTGGCTGTGTTTGTTGTGGGTTTGGGCTTCTCAATTTGCCAGTTTTTGTTTTCCACATGTTGTGCGGGACCCCCTTCTTTTCTTCCATGGAAGAGATGGAAGCAAAGAAAGTGGTCCTGCGCAGCATGTGGAAGGTGGGAATTGGCAGATTGAGGAGTCTGGCCCCATGATGGGCACAGCCACACACGCACGGGCCCTGATGAAGGTGTCGTTTGGGTGACGCCAATGCGTGGGCCGTGCCGCTGACGCTCATCATCACCATCACCATCATCAGCCGGCCGTCAGCTGCTCAGGCCTGGTGCGCGGTCTGGGCTGCTCGCACACATGCGCTGGGCTGCCCGGATCCCACTCACCATGCTTCCCGTGGCCAATGGAAAGGCCGCCTTCAACTGCGGCTTCAAAACAACCCGTTCTCTCTTCCCATTTTCTTCCATTTTCCAAGGTATGTGTTTTGAGTTAACAAGGGAATAAAGGGGGAAAAAAAGTCAGGTTCTCCACGGGTTTCGCGATCCTAGAGTTTAGTGCCATACCTTCGGAACGAAGCAAACGCAAAACTTGGGAGGGTACTGTATGTCATTTTATATTGTTCTGTCTTTAATTTCCGACCTTTGCTCAAAATCTCTTCTGCTGCTGTCTGTGAGTTTAGCATCAGTGTCAATGGTCTATTGTTTCTCTCTCTATAATGACCTAGTCTCATTATATCATCAATTTCCTCTGACAGACTTCCTGACTTGTCCAGTCTTGCCAAAATTTCCTTTATCATTCTCTTTTCGTGGGTCTCCCTTTGAATTTTAATTGGCAGTTTTTCTTCCTTAAGGCCCACTATAACCACACTTTTTATATTTTTACATTTCTCTAATTAAATTTTCTTTGTTTCTCAATACTTGTTTAACTTCTTTCTCCCTACCTTCCTTGCAAACACACTCCTGTTCCTTAAGTTCACGTTTTTGTTCTTTCAATATTTCTCTATCACTTTTATATTTGTCATTTTCCCTCTTCCATTTATTAAGTTCTACACCTATTGTAGACTTAATTTTCTTCTATATCTATATCTTAAATTTTTTTTCCTTCATTCTTTTAGCCACCTTTTCCTTAAATGTTACTCCTAGAGGGAAGCTGATAGGTTTTTCCGGCTGCCAAGTTAAGGGCAGGTGATGGGTTTTTCCGGTCTGCCTTTTCTGCTGTAATTTTGAAGAGTGCGTGGGGATTTATGGGTCAGCTTGACTCCTATGCTGCCTCACAACTCCTCTGTGCCATTCTCAGTGTTTCTGTGACAGTAACAATGGCAAGAGGAGAGTTTTTGGATCTTCCTCATCTGATTCAATGCTTGAATGTCCACAGCCAGCAACCTCAACTCCTCATAAGCCTCCTCTTGCTCTCAAAAGAGCTCTCAATGTGAGCGCAATTGGGAGGGCTGCAAGTGACTTTTTCAAACTCCGAAAGTGGTGTTGGAGGTAAAGACAGTGACAGCTTCAGCACTGAACTCCAACCACTTGTCTTATCAGGAAAGCTGAACCCTGTTATTGTGCAACCTTGCTTTGGTGGCCATCCTGTAGATCAATCTCATTACAGTGATGGTGGAAGTGATATTGAAGAACTTGAGGATGCATCCCACCACCCTTCCGGGTTATCAAGTTAAGAATATGACGGTAATGAAAGGGCTTTGTAATGGGGTCGAGTGCAGGGAGGGGGAGGGCCACTCGCTACACCGCACCACCCACAACCTATGAAGCCCTCTGAACATAGGCTTGCTGCCAGCTAAGTTACTGCACTTCTTCATGCCACCATGGAAACAACACATGACGGAGACTTCAGTTTGAGGCAGATTGAAGAGGAACAATGGATAAAGGAAATGCCCATAAATCTAAAACTACTGGCTTCAGCAGAGCCATGAAATTGACAATGGAAAGTGAGCAATTTTTGGGAAAACGTCAGAAAATTCCCGAACGGGGAGAACTGATTTCACGGCACATCCCCGCCCTTTAGGGGTTTAGTAGGAGTGAATTTTTTCTTAAAAACATAGTACACACACATGCAGTATGCAAACAATGAATTCTTCCTTCTGCAAGATAGAATGATCCTTTCATGTGACATCACATACAAACATAATTTCCTGGTATTATAAGTGATTCTTTCCTATGAAAAAATGGAATAGAGGCAAATTCAGTCTATTGAATACTAATCTTTTTAAAAGCAGATCAGTATTTTCATATACTTGTAAATTGTTTTCATGATTTACTTGCTATCAATCTACTAGTAATAGTCATAGAATATACATAAAAATCAATACATGTAATTAAACACCTTCTGTATACCAACTTTGGCCATGAGTGATGCTCCAGCTTGTACCAGGTAATGGACAACTTCATTTTGTTCTTTGGTGATGGCTATCATTAGAGGAGTCATGAGCTGGTTGTCTGTCATGTCTATGGTAGCTCCACCCATGACTAATATGTGGAGGGCAGCAACACTTCCATACGCTGCAGCCACATGCAGTCCTGTCTGGCTTCCACATTCTTTCACCTTGACATTTGGACTTAAGCCACTTACTGAAAGATATCAACATACATAACACTGTTAAAATTCCAGCCCAATTCTGTTATCATGCCACTAGGCATAAGAGAAATTGAAAGCTTAAAATGCATAAATGTAACAAAAATGTGAATAAATGAGGGTCAGAATATTTAACATTTTCTTGTGACATTTCTTAAATTAGGTTTAAACATCATCATTCTCAATCCCTGATAATTGCACAGGGGAAATATTCAGTCATGGGACAAGAAAGTCATGGTCAGCAAAGAAGACAAATTGCTTAGTATATGCCAGCCACATGGCCCACCAATACCATGGATCACAAAAAACTTGATACTCAAAGCGAGTTTTGAAGATCTAGTTACAGAAACTTCCAGGACATTATAATTTTTTGCTACTAATGACTACCACTTTGGGTATTTTTTATGCAAAGGTCACCATTATTCATAATTTTTACTATTACAAAGTTTACACTCTGTTTTATCTGGTCATCAATGCTACATATAGGTGGTTGCCATCAGGGAGTGGAGAAAGGAAGTAAACACGCATGACATGAGGGAAGATTTCAAAAATGAAAAAGGGATGGGTTAGGAAAGAGCAAAAGTACAGACAACAGGGAGGCTACATTTCATTCTCCTTCCATTTGTCAAATCTAATATGCTACTGTTCTAGTCACAGAGTAGAAGTCATCCAGTTGGCTTGAGGGAGCACTGCACTGAAATGAATGGTACTTTCAGAAAATGAATGAAAATGAGGTTAGTGTTTCTAAAATATGTCAGTAATGATGCCAAGTCCCTACATATTCAAACTCAGTCACCTCCATTCTCTCCTCCCCTAACCTTATCCTACACTTCATTGTATCCTCTGCTCTAACTCTGTACGGCTTTGCAAAATCAATGACCTTCTCTCTTGCCCTCTCAAATACCATAACCTTACTCTTACCAGCATTCACTCTAAGCCTTCTCCTCTTACACACCTTGTCAAACTCATCCACTATCCTCTGCAGCATCCCTTCATTCTCTGCCATCAATACCGTATCATCTGCAAACAGGCCTGCCACCAATGACTCCTCCATACCTCTCACTTTCAGCCTTGGACCTAACTCCCCACTCTGGCTTTCACTTCTCTCATACAACCGTCCATGTACATGTTAAAAAGCCATGGTGACATCACACACCCCTGTCTCACACCCACACCAACACCAAAACTCTCATTCAACTCACCATTCATGCATACAAAGGCACTTGCATCCTTATGGAAGGATCGGATTCCCTCCAGCACACGCCCTCCCACACCATATATCCTTAGGTCGGGTACATGCGAGCCAAACATTGAAACGTAACTCCATCATGTAACAAAATCGCCGGTGTGGACAGGACAACACCACCACCACCCCTCAAGCGAGAAAGTTAGCGAGAGCGAGAGTGGCAAGGGGAGTTTCTGTGGCCACACGAAAAACTGGTGAGACAAGGGTTGTCATGGCAACGAGGCCCGCAGACCAGTATCAACCAGTATAGCCTCGCACCCATCCCCGTTGGCGTGTCGGCGCAAACTAAGGATGAGATGAAATATTTTTATAAATAGTTCCGTGCTTCACTTATTTGGCGTTTTATGAAAAATCTGTATACACCATTGTGTTCAGGAGGCTTTTCCCTGTAAGATGGAATTGTTTATTTTAGTACTCATTTCATAGCTGCTGCAAATGGTAGCTATAGGTAAAATGTGTTACAAACATTATGGAGTGATTATTTAACTTCAACTCGTTACTATTTATTTACTTTCTATTTTATTGAGTTTTCACATACAAATTTGAGTTCTCCAATCACTGCTGCATCTAACGGTGTTAACCAAAATGTCTTATCTATTGTATGAGTTGAGTTACGGCAAATAATAGAGAAGCATGTCTGTGATGTTACTCCTTCTGACCGAGCAATCTCACGCGAGAAAAGTTACTCGTCAACTCTCCTCTCTTTCTTGCTTATCAGCTCGCTGTCTCGCCATTACCTGCTCGCTGCCAGTGTGGCCACTTGCATTGTTTATTATGTATTAAAGTTTTTCGCTCTCGCTCTCGCCCCTTTTCTCGCTTCCTGTGTGGCCGCGGCCTTAGACTCCAATCTGTCCAGGAGAGCTGTGTGAGTGGAGCCCCCCACACAAGAGATGCATACTCTATACGAGGGCAGACAAGACCCCTATAAATGGAAACCATGGGGGGGAGAAGAACTGGCGGAGATGATACAGAACGCCCAACCTTGAGGAAGCTGATTTAGTGAGAGAAGAGATGTGAAGTTTCCAGTTGAGATTTTGAGCTAAGGATAGACCAAGGATATTTAGTGTTGAAGAAGGTGACAGCCGAGTGTTATCGAAGAATAGAGGATAGGTGTTAGGAAAATTGTGTCGAGTTGATAGGTGGAAAAATTGGGTTTTTGAGGCATTGAATGACACAAGGTTCCTTTTACCCCAATCGGAAATGATAGCAAGGTCAAGGTTAAGCGTTCTGCAGCCACCAGTCTGGAGTCACGTAATTCCTGTTGAGAAAGTCTTCTATTGAAAGAAGTTGAAAAAAGCAGAGTGGAGTCATCATTGTATGAGTGGATAGGACAGTTTGTTATGGAAAGATCATTGATGAATAACAGGAAGAGAGTGGGTGATAGGACAGAGCCCTGTGGAACACCACTGTTAATAGGTTTAGGGGAAGAACATTGACCGTCTACCACCACGGAGATAGAATGGCTGGAAAGGAAACTGGAGATAAAGGAACAGAGAGAGGGATAGAATCCGAAAGAGGGCAGTTTAGAAAGAAAGGACTTGTGCCAGACTCTATCGAAAGCTTTCGATATGTCTACCGCAACTGAGAAAGTTTCACCAAAACGGCTAAGAGAGGATGACCAAGAGTCAGTTAAGAGAGCAAGAAGATCGCCAGAAGAGCGCCCCTTGCGAAATCCACACTGGTGATCAGATAGAAGGTCAGAAGTGGAAAGGTGCTTTTGAATCTTACTGTTAAGGATTGATTCAAAAACTTAGATAGACAGGAAAGTAAAGCTATAGGGCAGTAATTTGAAGGATTGGAGCAGTCACCCTTCTTAGGTACAGGCTGTATGAAGGCGTACTTCCAGCAGGAAGGTAAAGTGGATGTTGACAGGCAGAGGCGAAAGAGTTTGACCAGGCAGGGTGTCAGCACGGAGGCACAGTTTTTAAGGACAATAGGAGGCACTCCATCAGGTCCATAAGCCTTCTGAAAGTTGAGGCCAGAGTGGGCATAGAAAACATCGTTCTATAGAATCTTAATAACAGGCATAAAGGAGTCAGACGGGGGGATAAGTAGGAGGGATATGCCCAGAATCGTACAGAGTGGAGTTTTTACAGAAGTTTGAGAGAAGAGTTCAGCCTTAGAGATAGATGAGACGGTAGTGCTGCCATCAGGGTTAAGGAGAGGAAGGATTATGAAGAAGTGAAATTGGAGATCTTTTTGGCTAGATGCCAGAAATTCTGGGAAGAATTAGAAAAAGCAAGGTTTTGACATCTTCTATTAATGAAAGATGTTTTGGTAAGTTGAAGAATAAATTTGGCACGATTCCGGGCAGAAATGTAAAGATCATGGTTAGCGGGAGTTCGAAGACTCTGGTACCTATTGTGAGCTGCCTCTCTATCTTTGACAGCACGAGAACAAGTGTGATTAAACCAAGGCTTTTAACCCCTTCACGCTGGATGTTCAAAAAGCCCGCCTGGTTGATATACAGCGTGCTCGGCCGCGCGCGCGGGAAACCTGAACCGGCATGTATCTGCTTGTCGCCTCCGTATATTATGCAGCTGAAAGCCCTCATTACATGTATCCCGTATTTGCAAAGCAGCATACACGACGAGTCAACATATACCTGCTATGCATAATATAAATTGCGTCAACGCGAAATAAAAAAAAAAAGTGAAATAAAGAAAGGGGAGAAAGGGGCAAGGGGGAAAGAAATAGAGAAAGCAGATGATTGTGTAGAGGAGGAAGAATGTCGAGAAATTATCAGCAAATACAACTCTGTTATCATCAGTCAGAGAGCTGCCAGATACTCCTTTGTCATCACAGACAATGTATGTGTGTATGTGTGTGTGTGTGTGTGTGTGTCAGAGAGAGAGAGAGAGAGAGAGAGAGAGAGGTGGGCGAGACGTGATGGTGTCGGCGCCTCAGTGTCTGAGAGAGAGAGAGAGAGAGAGAGAGAGAGAGAGAGAGAGAGAGAGAGAGAGAGAGAGAGAGAGAGAGAGAGACTTCCTAATTTTAGACACAAGGCGGGAAGAAGGCGGTGCATACTGTAGCTCATTTTTTGTGATTGGTGGGAACAAGGATGGTGGGAGGAGCAATAGGATTTCAAGGACAGCATACGGCGTCTTTACTTAGTAACCAACACAAAGTACGGGACAACTCAATAGAAGAAGAAACAGAATAGAAATATGACGCCTACGTAGGCGTCATCGTATATGCTACTGGGGCTTCATGACGCATACGCAGGCATCATCGTACTGAAAGGGTTAAGCATGAGGAGTAGAGAAAATACGTGGAATGTATGCCTCCATTCCACAGACAATCACCTCAGTGATACGCTGGGCACACACAGAGGGGTCTCGCTCCTGGGAGCAGTAATCATTCCATGGGAAATCGGAAAAGTATATCCTCAGGTCGTCCTACCGAGTTGAAGCAAAATGCCAGAAGCATCGCCTCTTCGGTGGGTCCATAGGGTGTTCAGGAGCGATAGGACAGGATACAGAAATAAGGTTGTGATCGGAGGAGCCCAATGGAGAGAACAGTTTGACAGAGAGAGCAGAAGGGTTAGAGGTAAGGAAGAGGTGTAGTATGTTGCGCCTGTCTCCAAGACTACAATACTGCCACTGCACAAAGCATAAAGAAAAACTGCGTATAACATTTCAAGTGCAGTATTCACCGGGTAATGGTAGAAAATTAAAGTTTACTCTATTTAACTCAAACTATCTAGTTTTCTTTAGCTGTAAAATGTACCCATTTTTTCGGACACTTAATTTTCAGTGAAAACCTAAAGCACTTGTTATATCAGTTTCAAAAAATTCATTACATATATTATTGAAATTAAATGAAACTGAAGTCAGGATATACATCAGATTCAGTCCCCTGATCAATGTCACAACACCTGCTAGCTGACTGTGTGCATGCAGGACCTATTTGGTTACTGTTGTCTCTATGTTGTTAAGCAGCCGTGCTGTGACCTTACATTTGCATGTATATTCAGTATGTACTTCTCCAGTACATATATAGTCCACAGTTTATTTTTCACTAACTGGAGAGTTGAAAAAAAAAAGGGGGGGGCAGACACTGCTCTGCTGCCAGAGCAGCCTCTTTATTTACAAAGAATCTGTGTTCTCTAATATTGTGTTTCATAATTCAGAAAGTTGCTTTTTCATTACAGTTGCTTTGGCAACTGTTTTACCCCTTCACTCCGCCGACGCTGACGGGCGTCCGACGGCGTCGCCGTATGAAAAGGGTTAGTCCTCTTCTAAAGCTCTTAATCCTCTTCTAAACCCCTTAAGAGGAAATGGAAGAGGATTAAGATGAATTTAGAGGAGGATTGAGAGGTTTTGAAGAGGAATAATCCTCTTTCATTTCCTCTTGACCCTTTCATTTATCCCCTTTCATTCCCACAGTAATCCTAAATGTTTCCCTTCCCTACTTTAATTCATTAGCCAATCATAATACCATATCCATCTCTTTCTAACTGCCTCACTGCTTTTCACATAACTAGGTGAATACAGCAACCTATAATTTCAAGGTTAGAAATGTAGGCTTGGCACTATACAGTACCCTCTCGAGTTTTGCGCTATCCGAGTTTCGTGATCCTCGAGTTTAGTGCTTAGTCCTAAATTCTTACCATCATGACTCACGCATTACCGCCACGAGTTTCGCGCTCCTTTGACATGTACAGGTCATGTCTACCTATCGTCGGCGTCATGCGTGCTGCCTTAAAAGGCGGCGTCCAACCATTGGGGCTATGGGCAACCGCGGTTGTCCGTATGCCCAACCGGGGGCAAGTTGTTGGTTGTCCGTATGAATGGAAAACGGTTGTGAGTACAAGCATGGGTACGTGGGTACCTCACGGCTGTATGTAAACAAACAAACGACGGCAGTGGCTGAGGAGTGAGGAGCAGTGGAAGATGGCCCACCAAGAGAGTCATAAAATGGACTGGCAGAGCTGCTTTGCTTACTAATTGATTAACAATAGAAGCGAACACCCGAACCACAGTCCAAAAACCTTTTTTCTCGAGTCTATGAAAATTGTAGATCTCCCAGTGATGTTTTCCTCTTCTTCTTCTTTTTTTGACCTGTAATGCATGGCAGTGACGGTGAAAAGTAACAGTGGAAAATAGCAAAAGGGCATAGAAAGCCAAAATCAGCGAAAGAAAAGAACAGAAAAACACCTAAGTTCAGGGTAAAGTGTATAAGTGTGCACTGTGAAGTAAATAAGGGCCGCTTTCACAGTCAATGTTTGTTTTGATCGTTACCAATAGCAGCGATCGACGCTATAGTTTTCCACGTGAAATTAGCCTATGGGGTAGTGGTGGCTGCAGAGGAAGCGACAGGTGTTAAGAGTGTGTGGTAAGGTGCGGGGCGAGGCTAACCCCGCAGCAGCCACGAGGTGCCGTTGTAAAGGCAATACCTCCGACACCATCACATCACATCACTACCCATCGGCCAGTTTCAAGTGGAAATACTAGAGCAGCGATCGCCGCCATTGGTAACGATTAATACAAACAAAATGACTGTGAAAGCGGCCCTAAGTGCATGTTGTGAAGTATAAAAGTATGGAAAAGGAGGACCTAAGAAGCGATACAAAGCATTACGGTCAAAAGAAGAAGGCCCACTATACACTGGCCGGTGTTGCAAGAAATATCTTCCTGCTGAAATTAGTCATTCTGCATTCCACCACGCATGTGCGCTGTGGGAATACACAGCATTAAAAGTGTTAATTTGCCTGGATTTGTTCTTTTTGTCCGCTTGTGGTCTTTGTGAGCGGTGAGGGAAATATGGAAGCAGTAAGCAAGTTGAACCTCTCTGCGAGCTATTTTGCGATTGCGGCGGCAGTTTACGTTCAATAGGCATTGAAAAGTCAATCATGATGTTAGTGATTTGATGATATATAACAGAAAGAGTTAGCAGATTATACCATAACACAGAAAACTACCAGAAGCTACAGGTTTACAGGTTTATCCAACAGTACCACGGGCAGTGTTGCCAACTGAAAATTTATAAATCCGCCAGATGATAGGTGAAGCTATAAAAATTTGCCGCTAGATTGGACTTGAAAATCCGCCAGTTACTCTTGTCAATTCTAAGATTTTTCCCGCTAGATTGACATGCAATTCCGCCAGTTCTAGCGGAAAATCGGTTAAAATGGCATCACTGACCACGGGTGATCACGAGCAACCACCCTTACATTAGCAGACGATACCACGTGGATCACAAGCGTGTATTCAGAACTGCCAGACAATTGTAAGGCAGCCGCCTTCAACTGCGGCTTCAGAACGACCTGTTCTCACTTCCCATTTTCTGCCTATTACCAAGGTATGTATTTTGAGATAACAAGAGAGTAAAGTTGAAAAAAGTTGTGATAACAAGGAAGTCAAAAAAAAAAAAATAAATAAATAAATAAAATAAAAAAAATTCCACAGGCCGAAACCAATAAGCGCTTTTTCATGTATTTGAATACCTCGAGTTTCGCAATCCTCGAGTTTAGTGTTATACCTGCGGAATTAAGCAAGCGCGAAACTCGAGAGGGTACTGTAGTTGCAATATTATTAAGTGACCCTTTTCTAACAAGGAAACTAAACAAGTTTTCATAAGGAACTTGTAGTGCATGCTTACTAATATCTGTGTATACTAAATTTAGGAAAGATATTAATAAGCACATAGTAAGGGTTCCTCCTGAAAACTAAAAATGGGTACCCTAACAGAGGGTCATCTAATACAGCAAATATAACATCAAACCTACATCTCTACCCTCAAAATTAGGGGTTGTCATATTCCTCTAGTTACTTTATACACCATTATAATAAAGTAAACAAATATAAAAACTTACCTAGAGCATGCAGCAGCTTTTCAATGTCGTTTTGTTTGCATGCCAAGTACATCCCTTTACTTGTAGGTCTGAAATATTCAATAAGTGTCATATGTAAAACAAAATTGTCATCATGATCATTATCTTCACTGTCAAGCTCACAGATCTTATTGTTAACTTATCATCATCCCATACATCTTATTGCTACACTGAGAAGTGAGGTGTTGGGAAGGTTTGTACATCAGAAAGTATGATCCACAATACCATTATCTACAACTGAAACACTGGATCCCCAAAGCCATGAATGGACAATGAAAGTCCATATTGTAAAGTACAGAAAACTTTCCACTTTGGTAACTTTTACTTTGATGGATTCAAAGGTGTTGGAATTTTTTTTTTTTAAATTGAATGTCCTTCCCTTAAATCTGGAGACCTAGTCTTCACTTTTGGTGAATTGAAATTCAGTTACAATCTTCAGTAATAATGAGAGCAACAACTATGAAACAAATACAAAGCAAAAAAAATCAATAATACTATTAAACATGATAGTTTTGAATGTCAGTTGGATTTTGTATCTAAGTGAAACTGGCTGCCCATGTCTCACCTTAAGTCAACATATTCCATTCCCTCACACCATTTGTAGCCATTACACTGACACTCTTCCTAAGATGTGGTACTATTGTTCTTTGCATCTAGCCTCAACACTCCAGGAGGGAGGAGTTTACTGTAGTAGCAAAAGTAGGGATGATAGAGAAATGTGAATGTAAATGGAATGTGAAGAAAGAAAATGGCAGGAAGAAACCAGCAAGTGAGAGACTGAGTGACAGTGGCTGCAGGCAGGTATACAGTCGGCACAATTGAAAGTGGCGCGAGGTGCGGCAGACTTACCAAGCTTTAGTAGCGTGTAGGCATCCCTTTACGCTTAATACACTCATTAAGGCATGTAGGAAGGGAACTGGCAAGGTTTTTAGAATATCAGAGTTAATTTCCTCCCATTCCTTCCTGATTGCTGCTTTCAGCTGGGTTACCGATGAGGTGTCTGCTTGTTGTAATTTCCGTTTCAAAATGGCCCAAAGGTTTTTTATTGGATTTAAATCAGGTGAGTTACCTGGCCAGTCACTGAAGAATGGAATGTCACAGTCTGTGAGGCACTGAGTCACATCCTTGGCAGTGTGACAAGGTGCACCTTCTTGCATGAAGAAGTCTTCCCCGCACATGTCAAAAAGAGTCTGGTAGGTGGTCACACAAGAGCTTGAAGTAATTGTTTTTGTTCACAGTCACATTTTGAGGGAAAATTACAAGGTCACCAGCGCTGTGATATGAAAAACATCCCCATACCATCACTTTGTCTGGGTGTTTCACAACGCCTCTCGTGTACTTGGGGTCAATGGGCTCACTGCCTCTGGGCCGGTACACTCTGCCAGACGGGTTACTGGTTACACAGAACATAGCCTCATCACTCCAGAGCACACTACACCACTTAACGACATCCCATTCTTTGTATTTCTTGGCAAAAATAAGTCTGTTTCTCCTTTGCCGTTATGTCAGCTCTGGTATAGGCAGCAGCCGGTGAGAGAGGTACTGCAGGTCGTCGTGAATGTAATGCTGCACCGTTCTTAAACTGACAGAAGCAAGTAAATTATGATTGCTTTGCTGTATTTCTTTAGCTGTAAGGCGTGGATTAACCTCCAGCTGACGTCTGATGACATTTAAAGTCTGTTGGCTAATTTTTTTTGCTTTGCCAGGGTGTTGCTTGTGCCCTGGTAGTGAGACACCTCCACTGTCACAAAATCTTTTCACCCAGCGTTGCACAGTTCTCAGCTTAATACCAGCAATATTTGAAATATCCTTTAGTGACTTTCCATCCTTGTAGAGGGCCACCATCTCTGTGATTTTGTCACTGTTAATATGAGGTCTCACAGCCATTGTTGTTGGAATAGGAGTGTAATACTAGGCGAGTGATGGGAAAAAACACGGGAAAATCGATCATTTTCCCTTGTGGTAACTGCCTCTCACTCAGTGACAGACACTGAGCTCAAGGTCATCTGTCAATCTTGGCGCCAATTAGCTGCCAGATGTACAATAAGCATGCGGCAAGTGGAGGTTTAACCTAGAGAGGAGCGTAATTTGAAATACCAGTAGAGATGATGAATCGTCTCGCTATCGGATGTTTATCGCTTCATCGCGCCACTTTCAATTGCACCCACTGTATATAAGTAAAATTACAGAAACCTACAATTTTACCTTAAAGAAGCATGAGAAGGAATAGTACACAGGTGTTGGAAGGAGTTAGGTGTTTCAGATTTTAAGAGTTCACCTGCACCAGCTATGGAAATAGTGTGATGTATGGTGAGTGGAAGAGGAAAAAAAGGAAATGCCTGGTGGACATATGAGATAAAAGAGGCAGGAGTAGAAATGATGGACCTACAAGAAAATGTTATTGAGAAATATGCCAGACAGTGTGAGAGGTGGAAGAGAAAGTACAGTGGGGAGTAACGTAACAGTAAAAAGATTGGGAAAAAAAAAAGAGTAGTTGAAGATTTTGGTAAGAAGATAACAATATGTCTTGTGAATAAAAAATGTTTTCTAACAAGAAATAAAGAGAAATGGGGGAAGAAAAAGTGGCACTTGCAGGATAGAGGAGCATTGGGGTACTTATGAAAAGGATGGGGAGATAAAGTAAGCAGGGAAAAAGCATTTTAGTGTGATGAAAGAGTGAGAGGGAGATAAGAAGTAACCAATATATGAGCAAAAATTAATGTAGGACTGCTATTTCCTCAGGGGGAGGTAGAGGGGTGAGATAGACAATGCCATAAAGAAGCTAAATGTAGGAAAGGCCCCTGGCATTAATTGCAAAACAGCAGAAAAGTTGAAATATGGAAGATATAGTTGCAGAGTAGACTACAGATATATGCTTTAGCACAGCAGCAGGGTGAGGTGCTATAAAACAGGAGAAGTCATCACAGTGCTGCTGTACAAAGGAAAAAAGAAGGGATGGTTGTAACAGTTATAAAATAAGCTTGCTCAGTGTTCCAGGAAAGGTATATGATAGGGTTGTAATTTCAAATATGATAAAAATAACCTATATAAATGTAGGTGATGAACAAGAGGACTTTAGGAAAGGGAGAGGATGTGCAGATTAATTTTTTGCACTGAAAATGATAGTCGACCAGTACCCCCAAAAAAGGATAGGAAGTTGTCTATCAACAGGGTTGACAGGAAGGGTTTACAAAGTGTTCTGACACTATATGGAGTGGGGGGACATTCACTTGCAGGGATCAGGTCTTTTAACAGGGAGGTGAGTGCTTCTGTCTACATGAACAGGGAGCACAGTGGTGGGGTGTTTTGGTGTTGGTGTAGGAGTGAGACAGGAGTGTGTCATGTCACCAAGGTTATTAAATATTTACATGGATGGTTGCATGAGATAAGTGAAAGCTAGAGTGGGAGAGTTAAACTGATAATGAGCACAAGCCTAGTTGTAGATGATAAGGTGTTGGCAGAAAGTGACGAGTGCTGCAGAGGGTTGTTGATGAGTTTAACAAGATGAGTGAGAGAAAAAAATGAAAGTAAATCTTGACATGAGGAAGGTTATAGCATATAAAATGGCAAGAACAAACACCATCAATTTTTCAAAGCCATCCAGTTAGGGTAGAGAGTATAAGATCTGGCTGGGAGAAGAGAAAATATAGGAAGTGATTGAGTTTATGTACTAAGGCACAGTTCTATGCCTCAGATACCATCTTCATGTACATCAGCTATCTCAGCACTAATTTTATGGTTGGTTGCATTATCAACAATGAGTAACTGGTTATGAATTCTTTTATAGCAGTAAAATTTTATGTGTGACAGGGCAACAAGTTATGTTGCCTTGTGTTTTGGCACCAATTACACTTTTCCCTACTGAATTAAGCCCTTTGGGTAAGCAATTCTAATTTCCATGAGATTTTTAGGCCACTAGTTGATAGCCAAACTAGTGGGTTTATTGCACCAAAACAATTAATATATTGCAGTCAGGAAACTTACTTTATGACAGATTTCCCTTCAGTAATGCAACGAATAGCTTCCTGTAGCTTCTCTCGGCCACATCCAAATGGTAGTTTCACAGCAGAAATAATTCTACCATTTCTTAGCTCTAGAGATGGTTCATTCCCTGTTGCAATGTCTGCGTCAGCACTATCTTCAGGAGCCTCTTTCTTCGACCATGTTATGCGTGCAGACAATCTTAAAAGTGAAAGGTTCCTTGATTAAACACTGACAATGCCCACGAAAGTTATGATGTGCTCCTGACTCCCTAAATATTACCATAATTTTTGACTGCTAACATTTTTTTTATGCATTAACAAAATTAATAATACATTAATGATTAAACAAAGGTAATCACAGAGACGTGGCCTTCTCTTCATGTGAACAAAGCCCACACTGGCAAACATAAGATGTATGCAGACAGTCCTTGAGTGAAGATGAGGTTTAGTTCCAACAGGCAGGTTGTAAGTTGAATTAGCCACGTTGAAATTTACATTATATATAAAATACCGTTCAACTATCCCATTGCGGATAGAGCAGCATTCCCGCGCCTCCTACGTTATCCCATACCCCACCTTTGTCCTCATGCACTTGGCTCACTCTGGTCCTGCATTGACCTGTTAGCAGTGCAACATTGTGCAATGGTACATGATGAAGCTTCCAAATTTTGCCATGATGACAGTGTTAGCCAAACACCTTGCCAAATCATTGCGCAGGGGGTTGTATTGTTGGGGGAGGGCAGTGTTTGTCTGCAAATAGGGAACTCATCGTAGTTATATGAGTGGCAAGTGTCACCTCTGCCGCATCCTCTTACCTTCTGTGAATGTTTCGTTCATCTATGATTGCTATTTTTTTTATTATTATTATTTTTTTTTTTTTACATCCTAGCATATAGCGCTGGCAGGCTTTCTTGAGGGGCTTGGTGGTTGGCCCAAGCCTGTCTAGGCGCAGGCAAGTGTTTATTGAGGCGTCATCCATTCTTGGCTCATGCTGCCCCCCGGAGCTCATTCTTGATTTCCTTTGAACAGTTCCTCTAGAGTCCAGGTTAATAGGTGGTCTTTAGGACAGCATGTGGGTAGTCTTAGGCCACTTGGCAGTGACTGAAAAATCCCTGGTGGTAGGGGAGGATTTGAACCCACATTATCCAGGACGCAGCAGAACGTGAGACCGGCACAATAACCACTCAGCCACCACCTCCCCAGTTGCCTGAAAGAGCTGCTGCAGGAATATTGAGAGGGAGCTGTTGTTTTGGGATGCTATTTTGGCTGTGCTCAGCTAATTGACTGTTCGGTCTGGCTCCCCCCCCAACCCCCCCTTGCAGGGAGTTGTGTGGCTAACAAGTGAACGGAACACCGCTGAGACTTGTAAACAGTGGAGATAACTGAGTAGGCTCACTCCACCCTGGCTCAGCTCACATGCTAGCCAACTGGCACTGCAGTATGCTTGTGTAGTAGATAATAGGCCTATAAACTGGTAGAGTAGTGACTAGCGGCTGTACCGTGAGTATAAATTACGGCTTGAGTTCCACAGGCTCCTGAGGGGGAAGCGTGGGTGGGTTGACCCAGCCCATCCACCTTTCCCCCCTCCTGTCTTACCCAAGTCCAGCATGTGAGGCCAGTGGGGGGGGGAGAGGGGTGGATTGGTGTGGAAACACTGTGTAAACAGCTCTACCCATGACAGGATATTTGAAAAGTCAACTCATTACTTAATCAAGTATTACTAATATTATTGGCCTGGTTGTAAATGCAAGCGGGTGTAAGTCGTATATGTCATAACTCAAGGACTACCTGTATTTACCAAAGTATTGGTGGACACTCATCATGTTCAGTACATTTTTACCTTCACTTCTACAGAAGCCCCCCACCGTTAACGGCCTCACTGTTCACGGATTCGTTTCTACGCGAGTAGGGTATTTGGGACACCCCCCACCGAACGCGGATGAAAACTCGCGTATATGCAGTCTGCAGCGCCCAGGGGTGCGTTTGAGAGAGTGACTCAGGCCGCCCCGGGCGCCCAGCCCAGAACTATATAACAATGCTTACAAACGCCTTAGAAATCCATTTTTTTTTATTCGATTGAGATGGTAAAATGAAACTACTTTCCCTATTTGATTACAGTCCCGTCGATCGCGGATTTGCGGATCATGGGAATCTTGTGGAACCAAATACCCGTGAACAGCGGGGGGCTTCTGTACTTCTATGTGTCCACTCAAAATGTTTGTCAAATATATATCTTTCATCTGCCAGTGTGGGTTACAATTGCAATAAATCATTAGAAAAACTACTTACTCTTTTCTTTCTTGGTGCTGCTGCAAATACACAACAGGCTTTCTAGTAAGCATCAACTCCAACTGAACTTCTTGAGGTGAGTCAGAAGACCCACAATGAGGACACAGTGTTGTCCCATTTAATACAAGACAACAAAGTTTATGGTAGTAATGCCTCAATCCACCTTTGTCCCACGAACACTCATAGAACACGCCCTGTGAGAAAAATTAAGTTAACTTCACGTATATTCATATAATAGATATACTTATATATTTATGCAATGTAGCTTCAAGCTCAAAACAATAATAAATAATTGAGGTGAGTGTTATGGATGACTGACCTGAGTACAGAAGAGACCACAACAAGGGCAGCAGTTGTGTTGACGCAGCCTTCGCCGATGGTTGTCACACAGGAGCATGAAGGGTATCTTTCCGCTCACACGAAGAAGCCTACCAAACAACAATGCTTTCAGCTTGCAATATACTGTTATTCAAACCTTATAACACAAACTACCCACTAAATGAAGACATCTCAAAGGGACAGATGATGTTCTCATATTTTCTTACCTGTTATTTGTGACAATATTGCAGCATCCAATCATGCGTCCATCAAAAGAATCTATGGCCTGACAGTACACCTCTCCTGTGGTAACGATGGCCAACGGATTGTACTTCATGCGACACTTGCACAGTGCATTGGTCAGTGTTGGTGCTGCCTGGGGGATAGTCAAGTAAAAAACTTCAGCCTTGGTTGAGCTCTAAACTATAATTTATATTAGCCTTTGATATTTACATAAAAACCTTTATATCTGCCAATATAAATTATTACTATACTTTGTATGAAAATCCAATAAAAGCTCTTTACCGTATTACCTGTAACCCAATGCAAACTCGTATGAGCCATGTTCCACATCAATCTCATAACAAAGAGCTAAAATAGTTTCAAACAGGAAACACTCATTACAAACACTCACTGCATTATTCAACATTTGTAAATCTGCTTTTACTCATTGTTTCAACATGCAGTCCACCATTTTGCTGTGACAGATCACATACTCACTGCCTCATGGGGAGGTGATGTGAGCTGGGAGGGAGCATCGACCCTTTACTCTCTCCTACTCCTCTCTTCTAGATGTCTTTTCTACTTGTGCATTTTTTTCACTTGGTATTTTATGGTCAATATTACTTCCTACACTCTGAATGTGCTTACATTTAGAGACCCTTTCCTCAACTTTTTTTTTACCTAGTTACACTATAACTGAAGGAAGGAAGGGGAAAGACGTTGTCAGATAAAAATTCACTTGTTGCCCATATTTCTATGAATCCTATTGATGCTGAGAAGCATAGCAGATACAGGTTCCCTACATGCCAATATGGTTAGTTTATGTCTACTGTGGCAGGAATTTTTGTGAGACATGTTTGAACTATGGTGTCTCACAGAGTTGTCGCTTGCAGGCCGACGATCAACACAGTTATTAAGCTCACTCTCCACGGGTTAAGTATGAGCCTCATCCAAAAGAATGTGTGTGCAAAGTATTAAAGAAGAGTTTTCAAAATGTATTCATTGATGAAACTGAGTTTAAGCCACCAGAGGATGAAGATGGTATGATTAAAGAGAGTAAATTATGAAAACTAAAGATGAAACTGAAGATCGAATGAAACAACTAAAAAAAAGGAAAGCTATGGGACCAGATGAAGTATCAGGACACATATTGAAAGAATGTAGGCATCATTTGGTATATGACATAACTGAGTACCCTTAGAGAAGTGGTAAGGTGCCACTCAAATGGAAGATAGATATAAAGCCAATATATAATACTGGGAACAAAGAAGAGCAGTTGAATTATAGACCTGTGTTACTAACCAGCATAGTTTGTAAGATATGCAAAAAAGATATTAAAAAGAAATGGAGTAAATATCTAGAGAAGGAAGGCATTATGAACAGTAGACCATTCGGGTTTGGAGAAAGAATATCTTGTCTCACAAACTTACTAAGGTTCTATCTGAGTAATAGATATTACCCAGGAAAGAGAGGGATGAGCAGATTGTATCTACCTGGGCCCAGATTCATGAACTTTACCAACCAACCCTTTGGTATCTCCCACATTTACCAGACCACTACCAAACCTCCAGGATCTTTAAAACTCTGCATTCATAAACACTCTGGTAATGGGTCAGTAAGAGTTACCCTCACAACTAGTTGTTGCGCTCAGTAGCCAATCACGTGCAAACTTTTATGCTGTATCTTCAGCTTTCACGTGACTTTAGTTTACAAACACAGACTTCGAAATCAGAACATGTGTATTGTATAGCGGTAAACACTGCTCTGGAAGCATAATAATAAGCAGTGCAGTCCCTCAATAAGATGTATTTTGTAACTAAAGCTTACATAAGAGCTGTGTATCTGCATTAAAGTATAAAAATCTATGATTACACATTTTCTGCTTGTTTGCTTAGATTCTTACATTCCATATGGAGTTATAAAAAGGCTGGCAATTGCAGTGGCTGTGTTATAAATGCCTGTTCACCCTACCGCACACACTCTCAGCATCATGCCTTGCATTCCTTGTATTTTGATCATTTGTTCGACTGTTTTTTGCATGTATTAGGTTCTGAGGCAGCACTGGCTGCACTGGAACTACCAGGTAGTATGATCAATATATGGGGCAGAGAACACATGCTCGAGTGTTGAAAACCTGTTACTTTGTTTTGCTTTTGTTTTTTTGTTTTGTTTTTTTGTGACATGTGACAATGCTACATATGAGCAAGAAAAGGAAGGCTTTACTTGACTCAGCACCAAAATGCACTGGAGGTGGAAAAGTGAAGAAAATTCAAAGGCAGCCACCAGAACCTCACCAACTCCCACCATGTCAGCAACTGCCAGTGCATAGCCAACCCCCAACTTGGCATTGTTTGCTCCCTCATGTGATTCACAAGTTTCAGCTACCAAATTTAGACAGAGTTTGTTGCTAAGAGAATACAGGAAATTCGTGAAGTAAATGATGAAAATGCAGTGATTGTAATTTCTCTGGCTAGACTACTATCCATATCAGACCCTATGACATACCGTTTTTCGCAAATATCTTTCAAACGAAGACTCGGATCAGCATGGTGCTTTGGCACAGATTGTTTCACATACTCCGCCAAATTTTGACGCTATTGTGCATTGCCAGATGAGGTTAATTATGGCGTTTACTCTTGACTGTGATGGCAAAACCAGCGTGAGCCACTTACACATTCGGACAGGGGAGGCGTGACGTATTTGTGACGTGTATCCACCACCTACCTCCACCCCTGGCATACCCTACTCCCATCCCTCCCTCCTACCCTCCTCCTTTTCCCCCGCACTCCCTCTCTCCTCCGCCCTCTTTTTCTCGTTTACCTCCCTTTCCCCCACTATCTCTCTCTCTCTCTCTCTCTCTCTCTCTCTCTCTCTCTCTCTTGCGCTGTACACGAGATATGAATCCATTAATATTAATATGCTGTGTAAGGCTGAATAGTTAATGCAAGCAATCGTAATCAATGTTATTGCTTGTTTCACTGTTATACCGTATTTGGTAAGCGAAGAAAGTAACCTGGTAGTTATCGGGCATGCTGACAATAGACGGCTGATACCCACGTCCTGTGGAGGAAGGAGTATTTCATCACTGTCAGCCATGGCCAACATACTACGATGTTCGCGTGGGTACAAAGGAGTCATTGCACTATGACTCTTCCATATGTTTAACCAATCTCATACAGCATTTAAGCAACATCCAGTTACGCTGGAACAGGAATCAGGGTCGTGTGCACATAACACCCTACCATACTTAAAATATACTTTTGAGTTATCCGCCATTACAGACAAGTCATCTGTGTGCATAGCTTCACATCTCATGTACACACACACACACACACACACACACACACACACACAGAGAGAGAGAGAGAGAGAGAGAGAGAGAGAGAGAGAGAGAGAGAGAGAGAGAGAGAGAGAGAGAGAGAGAGAGAGAGAGAGAGAGAGAGAGAGAGAGAGAGAGAATTTATATTTACATAGAAAATCAGACCACACAGACCCCATGGTCCAGACTAGGTGGTCTGTCCTTAAACCTAAATGATTCTACATTAATCAGAAGGCTCCAAAACGATGCATTTCAACTCTAGTTGATATTAAGTTGAAGGAAGTGACGGTCAAGCTTGTTTTTGAAGAAGTCAATCATGTTACACTGGACGGTGGAAGCTTATTCCATTCTCGCACTACAAAGTTAGTGAAGAAAAATTTGGTGGTCTGAATTTACTAGTCTACATTTGAGTTTTACGCCATTGTACGCAAAGTGTCATCAATCGTAAACAATGTTGATCTGTCTACATTCGTGAAACCATTAACTATTTTAAAACATTCGATCAGTTTTCCTCGAAGGCGACGTTTCTCAAGAGAGAACATGTTAAGGGTGGAAAGCCTTTTTTCATAAGATTTGTTGTGCAAGGAAGGGATCATTTTTGTTGCCTGACACTGAACACCTTCTAATTTAACAATGTCCTTTGCATGGTGAGGAGACCAAAACTGTACCACATATTCCAAGTGGGGTCTGACTAAACTATTGTAGAGTGGAAGTATTGCATTTTTATTCTTGAATAAAAAGTTTCTTTTAATGAAGCCCAACATTCTGTTCGCTTTATTTGCTGCATCGATGCATTGCTGTGAGAATTTGAGGTTTGACACAATTTTGACCCCCAAGTCCTTAACGCATTGAACGGTTTTGAGTTTAACGCCGCGCATTTCGTAATCGAACTTCTTATTCCTTATTCCAACTTGAAGGACCTGGCACTTGTCTATGTTAAAGGGCATCTCCCATCTATCAGACCAAGCTGAAATTTTGTGCAAATCCTCTTGGAGGCTTTGCCTGTCTTTGTCAGTGAGAACCGAGTTACCAATCTTTGTGTCGTCTGCAAATTTACTAATGCGATTATTGAATCCGACATCCACATCGTTGATGTAAATAATGAAGAGCACTGGGCCAAGAACCGAGCCCTGAGGGACGCCACTAATGACCGGCGCCCACTCTGAGTTAAATCCGTCAATCACCACTCTTTGTTGTATGTTGCTCAACCAATTCGCGATACATTGGTGTACTTGACCGTCAATACCTATTTGCTTTAATTTGTAAAGTAATTTATGATGTGGGACTTTATCAAACACTTTCTGGAAATCAAGATAGACTACGTCCAGTGATTTGGTTATATCATAAACCGTGAAGAGGTCGTTATAAAAGGTTAATAGATTTGATAAACAGGATCTTTTGTTACGGAAGCTGTGTTGTGAGTTCCCAATTAATGAGTGGCTTTCAAGGTAACTCACAATTTTGTCTCTAATTATGCTCTCAAGTAGCTTACCTACAACCGAAGTTAGACTAATGGGCCTGTAATTACCTGGTACTTTTTTGTCTCCTTTCTTAAAAATCGGTGTCACGTTAGCCTTTTTCCAATCCGAAGGGACGATGCCTTGTCGCAAGGACATATTGAATATGGTTGTGAGGGAGGAGACTATTTCACTCTTTGTTTCTTTGAGCAGAGTAGGATATACTTTGTCAGGTCCAGGACTTTTATTTGTTTTAAGTGATGGGAGGGCTTTCAAGACTTCATCGGTTGTTATTTCAAAGTTAGACAATGCATGCTCAGGATTTACATTAGTACTGGTGTTGGTGGTAGTGGTGGGAGGACTGTTAGTATTAGACACCAAGGAAAAGTAATTGTTAAATAGGTTTGCAACGTGTTGGCTGTCAGTCACTAGTGCACTGTCACTGTTTGTTAAGGGTCCAATTCCACTTCTGATCGCCTTTCTGTTGTTTATGTAACTGAAGAAGGATTTCGGATTATTTTTACAGTTGGCCGCAATAGTTTCTTCATATCTACGCTTTGCCTGACATACTAATCTTTTTACTCGTCGCCTGGCATCATGGTGAAGTCTAATGTTTTCGGGCGTGCTTTGCTCTTTCTTCAGCCTGTAAAACAATTTTCTCTCCTTGACTGAGTGTTTAATTTCGGTGTTAAACCAAGGTGGGCTTTTATTAGTGTTACTTCGCTTCTCACACAAAGGGACGAATGTGTCCTGCTGAGTGAGTAAGTGATTTTTAAAGCTTAGCCAGGTGTCCTCTACATTACCGTCATCTGATAGTTGCATTTCTATTAGTTTTCGTTGGATTTCTACGAAGTTTGCTCTTTTGAAATCAGGCACCTTTACTTTATTTTCAGTCACTGATGTTTGAGCTCTAATGTCGATGTGCACTAATTTATGATCGCAAGAACCGAGGTGTTCTCCTACCGTGACATTACTGACTAGGTTATCTTGGGTCGTTATAACAAGGTCGAGTATGTTATTTTGTCGAGTTGGTTCAGAAACCATTTGGCTTAGATAATTTTCTTCTAAAAATTCGATCATTCTGTGTGACTCGCCTTCTGTACCTGACAGTGTCGCCCAGTCGATATGGGGGAGGTTAAAGTCTCCTAATATCAGTGAGTCGCTGTTATTAAGTGACTGCCTTAAAACGCTGTACATTTCAAAGATCGGCATCGAGTGATTGCCCCGGAGGCCTGTAGGTGACAGATATATTTAAATTGACCTTTGCAATGTTTACTTGCACGCACAAATGTTCAACGTTACTGTCTCCTGGTGTTCTGTCAGTGGGTTGCAAATAGCTTTTGACAAAAAGGGCGACGCCACCGCCTCTACGGTTTACACAATCTTTGTTGAAGAGTCTGTAGCCATCTATGTTGTATTCTGTACTTAAATCAATATTTGTGGTGTCGATAAATGTTTCGGTTATAGCAATTACGTCAAAATTTTCTTTCAGAGCAAGACATCTCAGTTCATCAAATGTGTTTCTTAGGCTATGCGCATTGAAACTAAGGACTCTTAGGTTATCTTGAGGCTTGGTAATAGAGGTGGAGGTACTGGCGGGTTCAAGGTTATGGCTGCGATGAATGGCGTCTATTTACACGAGTGGGGTGGAGGGACGTGGCTGAGAGAGAGAGAGAGAGAGAGAGAGAGAGAGAGAGAGAGAGAGAGAGAGAGAGAGAGTGTGTGTGTGCAGGAGAGAAGGAGGAGGGTAGGAGGGAGGGAAAGGAAGGGATGGGAGTAGGGTATGCCAGGGGTGGAGGTAGGTGGTGGATACACGTCACAAATACATTACACCTCCCCTTGTCCGAATGTGTAAGTGGTTCACGCAGGTTTTGCCATCACAGTCAAGAGTAAACGCCATAATTAACCTCATCTGGCAATGCACAATAGCGTCAAAAATTGGCGGAGTGTGTGAAACAATCTGTGCCAAGGCACCATGCTGATTCATGTCTTCGTTTGAAAGATATTTGCGAAAAGCGATATGTCATAGGTTCTGATATGGATAGTAAAATCCTTGTCCCATGCAACATTGTGGTGGATGGACACCATCGATTCCTTATTACTTATATAATGTAGTATGTATATCATTTATATATTATATGTATAACTGAATAAAACAACAGGGGGCCAGGAGCCTTGATGTCGGGCCTCCTGATATGGGCCACATGGGTGACCTAAACGTGCCCTTGAGGAGCCTGAACGTGACCTGGTCTTGTACTACTGACCTCCTTAGACTAGCAAAAGGTGTATGTGAGTACATATTTGCAAATTATGCTTTGTTGTTTGATCTGTATGGCACAGCATAGTGTACATCACAAAACTGCATTAATCTCGTAACTGATTTAAAAAAAAAATATAGTATAATAATTTTGCGATTTAGAAAATTCTCTTTGCACAATGTTTCTGCCTTGGGTATCTACAAAAAATAACATTGCAAGACCTTACTTCTGCCAAACATGTCTATGACTAGTATTATGCCACAAGTTTTAACGAATGAAAAACACCAATTTTCCATAGTTTACCATAAATCAGTCTGTTCAGCTAGGTTTATAGGAATGGAATTTTATGCACTTTAGCAGGGCTATTATTTGTGATTAACATGTTAACTGCGAACAGGTCGTTTTGAAGCTGCAGTTGAAGGCAGCTGCCTTGCGATTCGCTGACAGTTCTGAAAACACGCTTGTGATTCGCTGGGAGTCCAATGACGTCATCGCCGGCGCTCACCTTATCAGTGGCCTCACTGCTTTAAGGCAGTGTCACACTGGCCGTTTTCCTCCAACCATTGGGGCTATGGGCAACGCCCGTACGCCCAACTGGGAGCGAGTTGTCGGTTGTCCGTAAGTTGGTGTTACACTGGGCCTTTTTCCTCCCACCGCATTGGCGGCAGCTAGGGCAACCAGCAACTCCAACTTTTCCGGGTTAGCGTCACACTCGTCTAAGGTTGGTTGCCCATATCTACATCCACAACGTAAACAAAGCACTTGCCCTGCATCGACATGGCATCGTCTGCTAGAGTAAGGGCTGTCTCAGCTTGTGCTGCCATTACCCAAGTTATGGACGTTTTGCTGCGGTTAAATGGAAGGAAGAAGTGGTGGTGTGTGAGGTGTGCCTGTGGTTCCTCCATGCCAGTTCTCAATGTCAACACTGCGCGTGCACAGCCAACCCACCCATCTAGACTTCAACCACATAAACACGTGGATCGAGTAACAACACACACACCAGACTCATTTGGAACCATGGCAGATGTTTCTGACAAACAGAAACTATTTCGCCATTTCTTTGATTGTGTTAGAACGTATTTGGTGAGTGGCTCCCATGAACCAAACCTAGCTCTTGGCAAGAAGAGAGCAGTCATCTTTAGCACTGCTTTCTTCTTGATATTGGGTATGTTTTTTTTTTGTTTTTTTTAGGTCTTGGCCTATTGTGCCGGTAGGCTTCTTCCCGGTGGATCCTGATGGTGGTCCAAGGCTTCTTCCCGGTGGGGCCTGATGGTCGGCCAAGCCTGTTCTGGCGCAGGCGAGTGTTTATAGTGGCGCCATCTTGCATTGGCTCATGCTGCCCTCCCGGAGCTCATCTTTAATCCTAGAACCTAGAGGCCGGGTTGATAGGTGGTCTTCTGGACAGCATGTGGGTAGTTTTAAGCCACTCGGCTCGGCTGAAAAATCCCAGCTTGGTGGCACCGATCGGGTATTGAACTCGCGTCCTCCTGAACGCGGGGTGTCTCACTATCTGTTCAGCCACCAAATAAGTTCTAACACACTCTAGGAGATGGCAAAGCCATTTCTGTTTGTCAGAAACATCTGCCATGGTTCATAATGAATCTGGTGTGTGTGTGTGTGTGTGTCTTTGTTGTTACTAGATCCACGTGTTTATGTGGTCGGAGTCTAGATGGGTGGGTTGGCTGCGCACGTACAGTGGTGACAATGAGAATTTCTGGCACGGAGGAACCACAGGCATGCCACACCCACAACTGCTTCTTCCTTCCATTTAACTGTAGCAAGAAGTCCATAACTTGGGTAATGGCAGCACAAGCTGAGACAGCCATTGCTTTAGCAGACGACGCCATGTCGATACAGGGCAAGTGCTCTTTTTACGTTGTGGATATGGATACGGGCAACCGACCTTCGCCGAGTGTGATGCACACCCGGAAAAGTTGGAGTTGCCAGTTGCCCAAGCTGATGCCAACGCGCTGGGAAGAACAAGCCCCCGTGTGACACTTGCTTACGGACAACCAACAACTCGCTCCCAGTTGGGCGTATGGGCGTTGCCCATAGCCCCAACGGTTGGAGGAAAACAGCCAGTGTGACACCGCCTTAAGGCAGTGAGGCTGCTGATTGAGTGAACGCCGGCGATGTGGTCATTGGACTCCCAGCGAATCACAAGCGTGTTTTCAGAAGTCAACCAATCGTAAGGCAGCCACCTTCAACTGCAGCTTCAAAACGACCTGTTCTCTCTTCCCCTTTTCTTCCTTTTTCCAAGGTATGTATTTTGAGATAACAAGGGAGTAAAGGGGAAAAAAATAAGTCAGCTTCTCTGCGGGTCGGAACAAATAAGCACCTTTTCAGTGTTTTCAATACCCCAAGTTTCGCGACCCTAGAGTTTAGCGCTATATCTTTGGAACGAAGCAGGCACAAAACTCGGGAGGGCACTGCAGAACAAAACCAGGCACATAAATGTTTTTCCTGCTATGTATTCATACAGCGCGCATACATGGTGGACAGCAGAACGACTTATTTCAGCGAGGAGATATTTCTCGCAACATCGGCCAGCGTAGTGGATGACCGCTGCCACCATGTCCCGTCCTGCGCCAGGAACACAACATCGGGAGTCCTTCTACAATTGTCATAGACTGGAGAAAAAAAGTTTTTGGGATTGTGGTTCCACAGCACAAATATCAAATAGTAAACAAAGCAGTTCTGCTAGTCTGCTTTACGAGTCTCTTGGTGAGCCATCTTCCACTGCTCCTCACTCCACAGCCACTGCCATTGTCTGTTTATTTACATACAGCCGCGCCGTACCCACATACCTACAACCGTTTTCCATTCGTAAGGACAACCGACAACTCGCTCCCAGTTGGGTATACGGGGAACCACAGTTGCCCGTAGCCCCAGTGGTTGGATGAAAACAGCCAGTGTGACACCGCCTTTTAAGGCAGCGCGCATGACGGCGACAGCAGGTAGATGTGACCTATACATGTCATAGCAGCGCGAAAGTCGGGGCGAAAAGGTGCAAAAGTCGGGATGGTGAGAATTTAGGACCGAGCGAAACACGAGGATCGCGAAACTCGAGAGGGTTCTGTAGTCACGAAGTAAGTGTGTCTACTGTATTATTCTGAGCTGAGATGAATACAATGAGCATTGACAGTAGCAATAGAGTGATGATGTCATTTCACCATCTGTACTGCACTCTTTTACACCTACCACCCTTCCTTGCCTTCCCACAATCATCCTGCACCAACTTTTTCTACCCCTTCACTTGACCCTCCTGCTCCAATCCTGTTTCCCCACAGCCTGCTTATCTCTCATACTCTCGTCCATCCTGTCTTCATCCTTTCATTAAGCACCCTCACTACCATTGCCTGGACTTTCATCTCACAATCCCTTCAAAAACTTCCACCAATCCCAGTCAGCTTCGAGGAGTAGAAGTACCTGAGTAAAAAAGATGTTGTCGAATTTATTTAAGTGTAAAGAACAATTCATGTTATTGACATTCAATCATGAGAGGAAGAAAGAGAAAGTGTGACAAAAACAGTAATTTGCTCCCACCCTCGCAAGCCTGTTGACTGCAGTGCTTCCGTCCACCGAGTGTTCCTTTTGTGCTGGGAGCTCAAAAGCTAGCTACATTTCACACTCTCTAGCGTGACTATTACACCATGTATCATAGTTTAGAATTCACCATTGTGTTCAGTGAGTTAAGACACTTTATACAATATGCATAAAGAAAAAAAAATAGTAACTGTATTTTTATATTGTTTCAAGAACATTCTAAGAAAATTAAAAATAATACCCATTGTTTAAGGGTTAGGGAAATCTTTACAAAACCAGGCAAGAAAAATAGTTCAGACTAGGAAAAGTAGCAATCCCTGTGTGTGTATTCATGACATATTTAAAACAAGCCTTATAAATTATATGATTTTTTTTTTTATCCTAACCCAGACACATTTTTAAGCTTACCTCTGAAGAACTCCTTTCATGACAAGGGTTGAGTGGTATTAAAAATGCATACTCAAGCCACAAAGAAATATGAAGTAATGCCACCCACTGTTAGATTAATGGGACCAAAACAAGTATATACTAGGGTGAGTAGTGAAGCAGAACTATGTCAAGTAAGTCAATGTTCAACAAAAAGCTCTTGCAATGATTACCATAAAAATAAATGATACAAAGTAACAATTAAAAACAGAAGACATACAGATTTCACATTCCCTTGCTGTTGACAGCTCTGGGTCAAGTTCACAGGTGGAGACAGGATACTATAGCAAAGGTGTTCCCCTGGTGAGGCCGGAGTCTGAGGGCCAAGAATGATGAAAAAGTGATGATGAAAAACAACATTTCAATCGTCTTTGATCTATCACCTTGGGTCAGAGCATGCTGATTTTCCTGCACAAATATACTACATATGACTATTGTTACTTTTTTTTTCTTTTTTGCTACTCTTAACTGAATGTGGAAAATTGGAAAAAATGGAGGAATTTCTCAATTTCTTTACAAGATAAGTCATAGCAATACAACCTAAATAAAACAGTTTACATACCATGCAGCCACTGCCCATAGACTAAATAAAATCTACTACAAAGTTAGCATATATAATAAGTGAATGTAAAAAGAAAATGGCATGCACTAAAAAGCCCAACTTAATTTGAAGCTGCATCTAAAAGAAAACATTCAGCAAGCTGAACCACATTTAAAGTATAATAAAAATCTATTGTAAAACTACAACATGCAATATTTGGAGAGTTGCTGAACTTGAAATTACTTATGCAATAAGCCTTACAAAATTCATAGTTTAAAAAAATATGGTTCACAAATACTCATTAACTTGACAATACTGAGCTTTTCAACCAGAGATTATGATATGTATTGTTTTCTATTGTCCTTTGG
Organism: Eriocheir sinensis; assembly: GCF_024679095.1. Taxonomy (NCBI): domain Eukaryota; kingdom Metazoa; phylum Arthropoda; class Malacostraca; order Decapoda; family Varunidae; genus Eriocheir; species Eriocheir sinensis. The sequence continues at coordinate 1,143,126 of NC_066547.1, read as the reverse complement.
TTATCAATGCATGATGTAAAGTAGATAATTCTTTCCTGAGGCACTTATACAGTATCATGCCACCATGGCAGTCATGGGTTAACAGCTTTCAGTATATACTATCCATTTTAGTTATACTTTATGGATTAAAGGCCCATAAGCAAACAGAAGTGCACTGAAAGAAAACCTGAGAACAAAATCCCAAGAATAAATTTCATTATCTATACACCATCCAGCATAGCACAGAAAATGCAGCATAATGAATAATATCAAGCAACAAAAACTTCCCAACTGTTTAAGAAGTAAAAAATGTAGGAATATATTTACTGTTCAATGATTTTCCTTTGTATTTCTAATAAGTGAACTGGGGATATTTTGACTGCAGAAAATTTTTCATTCAGTCTGCATACCAAAATAAAGATGAATGAGACACCCTGTAAACACTTTAATAATTATGACTCAAATAATGATGAATAAAATGGCAAAATGTATCAAGTAACACCAGAGGAAAAATTCACTTACCAAAACAAAACTAGCAGACAGACTCCCCCCCTCAAAAAAAAAAAAAAAAAAAAAAAAAAAAAAATGAAAACAATATCAAGGTTACTTACAACATTAGCTGACTGGCTGCCAATGGGTTTAGACTGTCCTTTGCCTGGTCCCTCTGGTGACTCGGGTGCAGCAAAAGAGAGGCCATGTGGAGAACTATGTCGACTCAACCTTTTGCTCTTCCTGACTCCCTCACCAGGCAAACGAGGTTCACTCATTGAGTCACTAGAGTCCGAGTTATGACCTTCTGGGGCAAGATCTTCAAATTTCTTCTTACTTATACTCTGGCGTCTCCTCCCCAGTGGTCTCAAGGTTTCATCCTGAATGCCCAAGGGTTCTTTGCTAGTTTGGCTTGCTAGTTCATTCTTGCAATCACTCTCAGTCATTTTCGTAACATGCAGCTTTTTGCTCATTGGCTGTGTTTGTGGGGAAGAATCAGGTTTGCTGCTAGGTAGATCTGAAAATCCTGTAATATTGTTTACGGATTTCCTGGCTGATGATGGAGCAGGTACTTCTCTTAGTGTCTCATCACTGCTCTTTTCAGGCACATGAACCTCAACTTCTGCTCCTGGGGAGAAGGCAGACTCAGAGACAGAGCAACTTACTTCAGGTGAACTAAGTACCTTTGGTGGCAATGTGGAATGTTCTTTTTCAGCAATCATCTTTTGAACGGTCACATGTGAAACATGACTAGGTGAACTGAAGACTGACAAACCTGGGGGAACTTTCTTTATTCTCATTCCTTTTCCTTGGCACTCTGTCTGAACCAATTTATCAGAATCTAATTTACCTGCCCCCTCCACCTCTCTAGGACTTTTTCCTTTGGATACATCTTCACAGAGCTCAGGTTTTACCGAGTTACTTTTAACTTCTTCCAAAGGATCACTGTGTTCAGCCTTAATATCACTAGGTGCAGGGGGAGGATCATACTTGACAACAGCACTAATCTTGGAGGCTGTACTTCCCTGAATGTTACAAATTTGTGTGCTTTTAGTTTCTTTGTTACTCATGTCAGTATTCTCTTTTCTGACTTCAGGCAATTCACTTTTTACAGTTTTGACAGAATCTTCACATGCTTCATCTAATTTCTCTTCTTTTTCAGCAATTTCTGTTTGCACAGTTTCCAGAGATTTGGAATTTTCCTCAACATCTGATGAATCTGTTAAAACTTTCTCAATGGAGCACTCTTTCATGCTGGTGTCATCTCCAGTAATATTTGCACCTTCAACATTATCCATTTCAACATCATTATCTCCTTCTCCTTCTCCTTCAGAAAGTCGATCTTCAATTCCATCTTGATCCTGATTGGAAAGTTGCTCTGATGGAACATCTTGTGAGGAAGAATCAACTGACTCCATGTCTATTTCCTCAGACACAACAGAGTCTGTTTCTTGTGATGTATCTAAGCCCTGTCTTCCATGTCCACCCTTGCCTTTACCTTTCTTTTTTCTTGTATTAAATGAGTAACTCAATCCCTTGAAATGTTTCTTTTTTTTCTTGCCCGTCTTGGTCCATAATGATTCGTCATCTTTCTTTGGTCGGGTAGGTGGAGGTTTGGCTGGAGGAGTAGGAGTATCTGGTTTCTTTATTATCTCTGCCATTGGCTTCAGTGTTCCTTTCTTGCAGGAGAGAGAAGAATCTGAACTACTTTCACGAGACAACAAAATCCGCTGAGATCGTTTTAATTCAGATTGTGGAGTTGATTCACCTCTCACAGGGGTGGTACTTCGTCTTGCCTGAGTAGCTGATTCTGTTTCCACACTTGCTTCTTTCTCAGGTTCAGTTTTTACTCTTGATCTTGTAGACATTGTGCCCACAGAGGAAGTACTCATACCGACAGGGTTTATACTCTCATCACTAGGTTTTGCTATCCTCCGACTTTTATTAGAAGCAAATGAAAGACTTTGTGGGTCTTCAGCCTTATCCCCTTCAGGTTTTTGCTTTCCTCTACATTTAAAGTCACTGTTTGGCTCATCTTTAAAAGGTACTTTATTCTTTCCCTTAATCTGCCCACCTGTACTTGCTGTCTCAACTTCAACAGATCCTTTCATAATTCTAGAGCGACTCTTCACTGAGCTTGGAGAGTCTGAGCATGTGGCATGACAATCTTCTTCAGAACTGGATTGTGTCTTGCCTCGTCCTCTGACGGGGATAACAGGAGATTCATTGTCAGAGTCATTTCCTTCTTCCTCATCAACCAGGGATCGGCCTCTCACCTTGGCCCGTTTCCTACCACGTGTATCAGGAGTAGTTTTTTCAAGGAGAGGCACTTCTTCTGTTTTAGATTCTACCACCTCTGGGGGCTCTGAAATGCCAGTCACCTCCTCACTAGGATCCTTCTCACTGCCAGATTTTCTCTCTTGTGTGCTTCTTCTAGTTCTTCCAGGTGTTACAGGGGAAGTAGGTAAGGGAACATTCTCCAGGGGTTCTTTCCTAATTTTTTTCAAGGCACTTGTTATAGGATTATGGAAAATAGAACTTACTGTAGCTATGGGACTTTGCTGGCTAGCTAAAATCTCTGGAGTCTTTTCTGGTGCATCTATCACTTCACTCTTTCGCTTCCTTGTCAGCCTTGGAGTTCGTGCAGATTTTTTAGGATCAAGAGAGACAGATCCCTCCTGTATGCTTCCAGAATTGAATTCTCGAGACATCATTTCCAGTAATTTGTTTTTTTGGTCTCCACTTTGTGGTGAAGTTTCCATAGTGTCTAATTTTTTCTGCAGTTCTGACAGACTATTTTCACTTTCTTCACTGCCAGGAACTTTTACTTCTGAATTATAGTTTTCAGATTTTGTTTCTCTGCTTTTCTCACTCCCATCGCTGCTGGAGTCAGAATCTTTGTCTGGTAAGCCATCTGTACGGGGGAGTTTCTTGCCTAATATGTGAGCTTCATCTTCTGACTGGGATGCTCCCTTAATCTCACTATCACTTTGGATTCCTCTGGAAACTGCCTCAAAAATATTTTGGGAGTATCTTTTGTGTGCTGTTCCTTTTTTCCTTGTGAGCAACAATTTTTTCTTACGATACCTGCAATGAGAAAGATTTTACAGAATGATTATATAACACTCCTTCCAGACTTTAAATAACTGAATGTAAGGAACAGACAAGTTTGGGAGAGACACTGTTGGGAGACTGGAAAGGATATAAACATCCATTAATCCATAAGTTTTCCTAGACTTCTGAAACTCTACAATGTTCAGTCACAGTCATGAGACAGTCTTTAAGGGGACCACCCATTTTTTATTTTTTTTTTATTATTATTATTTTTTTGGGGGGGGGGGGGGGGTTGAAAATTGGTGATGCAGGCATTTTTCTTTGGTCATTTTTTTTGGTTATTTTGCTTTGGTCCATTCAAAATCCCTTGATGTAACTGCAAAATGTTATGGCAAAATACTGCTTGTAAGTTGATCTATTTTCATGATATTTAAAAATTTTGCAGTCAGGTTGGATGGCTGTGGGCAGGTGAGGAAACATGGTCCACTGCCTGTCAAAAAAAACAAATCTTAAAAAAAACAATTTTGGGGGTAAAACTTCACCCAGTCATTCAAAGCAATGCTAAATGGCAATTCCTCCTCAATTCCTCAGGGCATATTCCTCCTACTCATCCCCCCCCCCCCCTCTGAGGCTCTGACTCCACTATGCCAGTAATTAAAATTCTTAAAAATTATGTTTTCTATGCTCTCTCTGACCTCAATCCTCAGAAGGCTTAAGGACCTGATGAAGTGCCTCCTATTGTCATTAAAAAGTGCTTCCATGCTGACACCCTTGTATGGTTAAATTCTTTCGTCTCTGCCTTTCAACTTCTACCTTTCCTTCCTGCTGGAAGTATTATGCCTAGATACAGCCAGTGCCTAGGAAGGGTGACAATTACAATCAGCCAAACTACCATCCTATAGCTTTACTTTCCTGTCTAAAGTCTTTGAATCAATCCTTAACCTGAAAATTCTTAGACATCTATCATCTTCTTCTATCTGATCACCAGTATGGGTTCTACAAAGGGCATTCTACTGAGGATCTTCTTGCCTTCCTAACTGAATCCTGGTCATCTCAGCCATTTTGGTGAAACTTTTTGTTGCCTTAGACATCTCAAAAGCTTTTGACAGTCTGGCACAAATCTCTCCTTTCCTCAATAATACTAGATTAAACAATGAGTCGACATTTCAAATATCCTGCCATAGATAGAGCAGCTGTTTGTTTGCATGGCATCCCCAAGCCTCCTAGGTGCCTTACACCAGCTCACCCCCCTTGCGATATTATCGTCAACTCATTGAAAAACGATAATATTGCAGGTCCTTTGCTATACTGCTCACATTTATTCGAAGAAGTCGTTTATGTAATGAAGGTTTTATTGTATAACATGATAAAAATAACTTCATTATGCCTAAATATATACAAATCATTAGATGGACATGTCTTATATATATTCTTACATTGCTATGACAATCAATGTCAAATTCTCTTGGCATGTTGGTATTAAAAAATAGCCAAGTCACCACTCTGCCCAGGGAAGTTGGGAAATTTAAAACTCTGGAGGTAACAGGCATCAAAATGCCCAGCTGCAAACAGGACAATTGCTGCCAGAGAGGACATAAAAACCATCCTTCTTAAGAATTTCAACGAGAAGTGTAGTAGAGTCAGAGGGGAGGATAAGTGGAATTTTGAGAGAAAGTTTAAGTGAAAAGTTCAGCTTTAGAATCAGATGTGACGGCTGCGGTGCCGTCCAGGCTAAGGAGAGGTGGGAAAGATGAAGTAAACCTGTCAGATATTTTCCGGCTAGCTGCCAGAAGGCTCTAGAAGAATCTAAGAAACCAAGGCTAAAACTTTCTATGTATGAAAGAATTTTACGCGAGTCGAAGAATGCACGATTCCAGGCAGAAATGTAAAGATTATGATTAGCAGGAGTATGAGGGCTCAGGTATCTTTTGTGTATTTTTGACCAAAATGTAACCACAGGATTGTGGTATTCTGATAGTTCACTGCACTAATTTAACATTATTATTGAAAATGTTTTGGAAATTATTGTTGGTGAAATCCTCCTGTACCTGGAGAATGGTTTAAAACAATTAAATATAATTCTGTATGCTGAAATTATTTTTTATACCTGCAAATCTTTGTCAGAAAAGTTTTCATGGGTAGGTGACTGCCTGTATTGAAGATAGGTACTCACCCAACATCTCACAAATATTAATGAGATAAGCTCCTATGGCTATCAGATGTGACATTAGAGTAGTAGAAACCTTGATCTCTAAAATAACTCGTGTGTGGAGAGGAAAATGTGTTTAATATAAGAGGGCATCCTGATCATAGCAACTCCTCACTCTGATTGAAAGGAACTGCTTACTTTAACAAAAAATGATAACTGACCACCTTACCTGCCTTTGTTTTTTTGTTTTTTCCCTTTTGGCAGTTGCTGAGTTCTGGTCTCTGATTCTACAGGTATATTCTTGCCTGCTATCCTTCCCTGAACTCCTGAAGATGAAAAAATTAACAAATATAAGTTTTAAATAATATCATATTTCAGAAATGGCTCATATTTCAGTGGTTTGTACATATCAATCCTTAAAAAATACAGCTGTGATGTTTTGCAAAGCATAAGTCTCATAATATTCGAAGCATTTAACCTGAATTCTCAAATTATTCAAAAGTCACCTTCATAGTCGAAACCTCCCTGTACTCAGTATATATTAGTAATAAACTTAAATCAGCTCTTATAAGTTTCATTCACAGCCATGTCTGTAAAATAACTAGATTATGCTTGCATTCAACTATTTTTAGCAACAAAATCACTTTTTTGATATAATAAATGTATAAAAGAAAAATGTTGGTCACGCCCACTTGCTCAAAAGTTTCACATTATAGATGCACTTACAAAGTCATGTTACATTCAAAAAGTTTTGTTACACTAATGATAATTTTGTTTATACAGGAAGATGACACTGGGAGGTTTTACTATAATGAAAGCAAATTTGTTAAGTTTTCAGAGTAATCATTATGAAAACTTAATGAACTTAACCATTTTCATCATATGGTGTGGTCCAATTAACACTAAGAAAATGACTAGGACTGTAGCACATGAAAGGCAAAATCCTGTTTTGTTGGATATACTATGTTTTATATACCTTATACAGCTATGCAGCCTAGCCAGAGAACACGTCATGAATTCCAGATTGAAAATCAAGGGAACTCTTGTAAAAATAAGGATTATTAAGAAGCAAGCAAATACTATAGTGACTGGAAGCATCATGGTTAGCTAATTAGTAAGCTAATTCACTGAATTCTTGTTTGGTTAAAAGCTGATTAAACATCTCATATTTAACAACTTCAGGTATTTGTATATGAAGAAAACCAGACAAGTTCTATTATCATGCTTTACTCCAATTAGTGCAGACTGATCACGTCAACAATAAAAAAGACATTTAACATCCATATAGTGAGCTAAATCATTTAATCTTTACTGAAACCACTTATGTATTAAAGATTCTCTTACTTGAGTTTACAAACCAATCAAAACACACCATCAAATTAAATAAAAAAGGAAATATTCATCATTAGTGTCAAGCATGACTTTCAAACTTGTATCCTATGTGCCACAAAGGATTTATGTTTAACCAAAAATTCATTAAAACTAATTCTTTTAATGTTATCATAACAAGCTATTTGCTATATATACAAAACTATACAGGATCATATAATCTGTGCTGTAATCTTAAACAACAACAAATCCTTTTCCTTTTTATATTAAACTTACACTAACATTTAGTGGACTGAGCAAGTTAATGAAACATAAAATGTATCAGCATCATCAGAAAACATGTGATACTGTGGTCAGACAGAAGTAAACGGTAGGGTAAAGTGATGTATGGAAGAATGCTACAGTACTAGGAAGAAGAGAGCTGTAAACTAAAAATGAGGTGTTCAAAGCAAATGGAGTGGATTGTTTAAATGAGGAAAATATTGCTATTTAATGTGTAGTGATTTTGCAGGTTGCATGTGGTCTTGACTGCTGTATGGAAATCTGGTATCATTCCTCCTGACTGGAAGTTGGGACTGGTCATCCATATTTGGAAAGGGACAAGGGAGTACCAGGATTACAACTAAAGTTGGTTCACCCGAATCTGAGGTGTGCATTATCGAGCAGTGGCAACCTACCTGCTGTCACATGGTGTGTCTGACTGTGTGCATAAAATATGATGGCCTACACATAGGACACAGTCATCACTATCAATAATATGCAGACTAACAAATAAAAATTGCTCAAAGCTCCTCATCTACGCTCCTTAGAAAGGTTGCCATATGTTACCATTAAGAAACTTATCCCAACAAATGATTCTCCCAAATTTGACGCATTTTCACCAAAAACTTAATTTTTAATCAATTTTTTAAAGTTTATGAAATTATGACGCATATTACGTCATCGTGCGCCAGGACCTTTTACCCTTGATGACGCAAAATGCATCATCGTGCGTGAGAGGGTTAAAATCAGCGATCCTGTAAATTAACAAAACAGTTGTTTGCGACAGTACTAATAATTTTTAACTCAAAATTGACTATAATTGACAGTATTTGTTAGTGTTGCCTGCATATTACTGATGTTGACAACTGTTTCCTATGCATAAGCTATCATACATTTTCCAAGAAATCAGACACATCGTGGGACAGCACGTTTCCAGTGCTTGATAATGCACACCTCAGACTCGGGTGAACTGACTATACCATGGTATTATGCTGCTCAGTGTGCCAGGCAAGGTGCTGGCCCATCTACTGCTGATGTGGATTCACACCCAGTTGCTGAAGCTACAGAGACCCGAGTAGTCCAGGTTCATGCCTATTAAGGCAACATTTCCCCATATCTTAGCACTTTGCATATTGTTGAGTACCGACATGAGGTTCAACAGGTATGCTTGCAGCCTATGTTGATCTCAAGACAGCATTTGATCCAGTGCATTGTGTGGCACTCTGGGACCTCCTGCAACTCCATGGGATTCCTGCAAGGACCATTGGTCTACTGACAGTCCTGTACTCCAGAACAGAGAGTGCTGTGAAGTGTGGGGAGATGAGTTCAGCTTCTCTCCCGTTAAAGCAGGAGTGAGAAAGGCCTGTGTCCCTGCCCCATCTCTTTTCAACACTGGTATGGACTTGGTACTAGGCAGAGTTGTGAATCAATCATTGTGGAGAATCTGTTGGCAATACCAGGGTCATTGACCTTAGAACATAAGGAGTCAGCAGGAGGCAAGTAGACCTATGCAAGGCATCTCCCGTGAAGCTAACCCCACCCAACATCACTGTTCATGAATTTATCTAATCTTTTTTTAAATGTCACAACCTGACTGCCAAGCCTGTTCCATTCATCCACCACTCTGTTGATAAACCAATTCTTGCCAATGTCCTTACTGAATCTGAATTTATCCAATGTAAACCCATTCCTACGTGTCCTACCTGGCTCTCTTACCACCTTATTAATATCACCCTTATTAAAGCCCTTCATCCATTTGTAAACCTCGATCATGCATTCTTCACATGGCTCCCTGCTGGTTGTTAGAGGAAGGTGTGCAGGTCTGACACAAGTGTGCTCAGTTTCAGTGGATGACCCATTTGACTGTGAAACAGAAATACAAAAAAGTGTGTGTGCTAGCATTTGAAAAGCGCGGCGAAAACAGGGCCAATAATGGTGTCGAAATCTTAGGTTGTCGGGACTCTCTTTATCAAGGGACTCTAGTGCCCACGAGGCACCAGGTGCCACCTTGCACTGACAAATAACCAAAACTGAGTCCTTGTGAGCCTGAATTCAATATCAACCAAGCCCGTAATTTTGGCAGATTTTTCTGGGGGGGCTAGAGGACATCATATGTTCCTTAGTTGGGGGGTGGCAAGTAAAGCAAACATGCACAGGTGGGTAAATTTTTTGAAAAAAACACATTTGGGGGCATTTTTCAGCTGATACAGAAAACATTGAAGGGACTAAGGCCCCCCTAGCCACCAAGAAATTACGGCCTTGCCAACATATTCTAACTGTAACACGGGCGCATCACGGGGGTGCACACAGTGTCTCGTGGGTGCATCGAGTTATGAGGCGCACGTGTCACAAAACAAACATCTGGTAAACAGAGGCAGTGGCTGAGTGGATAGAATGATGATGCCACATCCAGAACGGCACGTGTTTCGTGTCAAGAGGGGTACATCCGGTGCCTCGTGGGTGCATCAAGCTATGAGCTATACGTGTCACAAAACAAACATCTGGTAAAGAAGAGGTTAAATAAGCAAAGGAGGCAGTGGCAGAGTGGACAGCATGACAGTGCCGTGTCCAGAAAGACGCAGGTTCCCACCCAGAACGACGCAGGTTCGTGCCCCACCTGGTGCCACAAGCTGAGATTTTTCAATCACCGCCGAGTGGCCAAAGACTACCCACATGCTCTCCAGAAGACCACATATCAACCCGGACTCCACATTCTAGGATCAAAGATGAGCTCCAGGGGGCAGCATGAGCCAGGTCAAGATGGCACCACTGTAAACACTTGCCTGCACCACAATGGGCTGGGGCCAACCATCAGGCCCTATCGAGAAAGCCTACCGGTGCCATAGGCATAAACGTAAAAAAATAAATAAACAAACAAATAAAAAATTGGAATCCATTAACAGATTAATTCATTTTACATTGATTCCTATGGGTAAAATAGCTTTGGTTTACGAACATTTCAGGTGACGAACAGCCTTTGGAACGAATTAAGTTCATGAACCGAGGTTCCACTGTATTATTGGTCTACAGTACCCGTCAGTTGAAATGTCGCACCTGGTCCTGTGACACTTCCTGTGGCGGGGTTTGGTATGAAGTGTAAATCAGAGGGAGAAAACTCGCCTGGTAAAAAATGACCACATGGCAACCTTCCTCACACTCTCCTCAATCTAACAAGCAGGGAAAACAATGACTTAGTGCTGCATTAGCTTTTACCAGAGAAGTCAGCGTTGCTCTTCGCATCCTGTTGGGACCCGTAGATTTTCTTGCATACTTTCTTCAGGTTGCTGTCAGTTACTTTAAACGTCGCTTCATTTGTCCACAACACCTTTCACCACTTCTCCAAGGTCCAATCTCCATATTTTGCGGCAAAACAAAGCCGTTTCTCCGTTTGTTGAGTCATAATGAGGGGTTTCTTATAAGCTGTGACTTTTGTAACCCAGGTTATCGTGGAGGTGGTGTTGGATGGTGAAAACAGAGGCATTATCAAGAATCATAGAGTTGTTTTCCTTAATTTGCTTTGCTGTTAAGGTAGGATTGACTTCCACTTGCCTCTTTATAATACAGAGGGTTTGGGGAGAGACCACAGAGTGAGGTCCTCACCATGGCAGTGGACCGGCATTTCCTGGCTGCCAGATGTCTTGAATTTAGGCACCATACGCTGAACAGATTGACGATTGAAGCCAGTTTGCTGGACAATTTCTTGGGTTTTTAGGCCTAATCTGTGACATTATCACTATAGTGGGAGGCTTCGGCATAATGCACACTGAATAATGTGGCAGAATATTGCAGCATGCAAGAAAATCAATGGGTCTCAACAGGATGGGAAGTGCAACACTGCCTCCTCTGGTAATAGCTAATGCAGCACTACGTCATTGTTTTCCCTGTTTGGTAGATTGAGAAGAGCATGAGGAAGGTTGCCATGTGGTCATTTTCTCCCAGGCGAGTTTTCTCCCTCTGATTTACACTTCATACCAAATCCCACCACAAGAAGTGTCACGGGGCCAAGTGCGACACTTCAACTGACGGGTACTGTAGTCATAAGTGAAATTCGGTTGTAAGTCGCATACATCATAACTCGAGGACTACCTGTAAATGGATGGTTTATGAGATTAACGTGAGAATGGGGGATAGTAGTGCAAAACTGTATGAATGGTATGTAGCAGGCTATCAGCCACGAGTGGCAAGTTTGTTAGCAGATGACATTGTCCGGTTGGCCAAAAGTGAGTGAGTTATGGATAGAGGTGGATAAGTTGAATAGCTGTAGAAGACAATTTTAGAGTGAATGTTGGAAAGAGTATTGTTTCAAGAGACAACAGATGACAGTGACTGATTTTGCAATGCCCTGTGGAGTGTGCTGGCCAAGTGTAAATAGGTGTGGGGTAAGTTTCTTTGAGGGGGAAGACTGAGGGAGTGGAAAAATGTGAATATCTGGAAACAGTTCTATCTAAGTAGGCATGTTTGGAGGGAGAAGAGGAGAAGACAGACCAGCAGGCCAATTGTGTTATGAGGGCCAGAGCTGCAAATAGGGAGGTAAAAAAAGGATTAAGAAACAGCTGAGTTCTGGCTGTCCTATGTCTCTGGATTGTTGGCATGGAATAAGTTTCAACTGGCATGGATTTGTGCAGTAGAAATGATTTACTTGAGGAAGGCCTGTAGTTGAACAAAATGGGGATGATAAGAGTAATGAATAAGTGTACAGGAAATGTGTGAATGTAAAAGAATGGGGTGGAAAATGGTGGAATAGGCAGTGAAGTTCAAGAGATGGTTTGGACATGTTTAGAGAATGCAGAATGTTGATTTTATTGAGAAGGTTTATGTGAGTTAAATAGAAGGGTCAGGATAGTAACACTACTATTAACCCCTTCACTACGGCTGGGCAAAAACGGCGCCCTGCCCCGTATCCGTGCCAAATTTCAAACGTCGCTTCTAATCATAACAAGTTTTCAGCCATAAACTCAACATAGTCATCAAGTATTATATATAAAAACATGCAAAATTAAATGGTGCACATAAAGAAACAAATTATTTGATAATTTTGAGATGTATGCATATATATACAGAGAAATTTGCGAGATTAGCATCTTTCTCTCTCTCTCTCTCTCTCTCTCACACACACACACACACACACATAGATTAGATGGTTAGAAAGGAAGGGAAAGGTCGAGGAACAGCAAGCTGAAACTTGTTGAAGAGGCACCTCCCTCCCCCCTTTCTCTCTCTCTCTCTCTCTCTCTCTCTCTCTCTCTCTCTCTCTCTCACACACACACACACACACACACACACATGAAGGGATACAAAGGGAGAGGGAGAGAGAGAGAGAGAGGGGGGGGGAGGGAGGAGAGAGCACATCTCTCTCTCACACACACACACACACACCCTGGAGGGAGGAGGTATAAGGAAGGAAGGAAGGAAGGAAGGAAGGAAGGGAGGAAGAAGAATGAAAGAAAACAGAGACAGCGGGATGGATGTAAAGGAGAGGCAGGGAGGGGAGGCCGCGTCCTTGACCCGAGGGGGTGGTGAGATAAGCACTCACTACCCAGCCACTTGGCAACTCAAAGGAAGACGAACTCCACAACTCCACACATAAATCATTTCTTTCTCATTATTTTTGTTATTTTCTTTTAGAATTGATCGTTACTGTCAAGTGCAAATGCGCGCAAGACACACTTACGTTATTATGCTATAATAACATTGAAAGTCAAAATAAGACACCGTATCATATACAGAGTCTCTAGGTAGAGTCAGAACAGAATACGGAATCATTCAGCAACAACTAAAACAAAATGTAATTATGACGCCGTATATGCCGCTGGCGCTTCATGACGCCGACGTTGGCATCACTGTATGGAAAGGGTTAAGGGGGATTGACAGGACTGAGTAATAACTGAAGGAGAGGTGGGCAGGGATATGTATAAATTGGGAAAAGAAAGTGCATGAACATTGAGTTCCCAAAGAAATAAGGTACCAAAGATAGACAGATAGATGGTTCCGACATTTTGGATTATGCCGATAATAGTAACAGCTAGTTTGTTGGGCAGTATGGACATCTAAAATAGTGGAGAAGTTACCTGCCTCATGCCACAAACCATATCTGTATATCTAAAAATTATTTCCACAAAATTATCTTTCTCAGTCAAGGAGACTTTATCAACACCATGTAGAATCCCAATTGATTATCAAATGAATATGGAACAAAACATAACTAGAAGGTTCTCAACATCAATATGTTTAGAACCACGCCATGTAGGCTTACTAGCATTCAAAGCAGGCAAAACACAGGAGTAGGAACACTCAGTTTTTACCTCTCAAATTCAAACTTAAATCCATATTACATTTCAGTTAGAGAACGAAGAAGCTGAATACAAGCAATTTGTCCACCAAGGATGACAGTGTTTCACAAGACAACTGGTATACAGGAGCATCCAAACCAGTGACTTGAGAACATGCATCTTGATTAAAAAAAAAAGTGACAAAAAACAGCTGCTGAAATGCTGTTCAACATTATAAAACAGTACAAATAGCAACATCCATGCAGAGGTGCATCATATTTGATATTTTGATTTACATTAGTGAAGTGAAACAAAAGACCAGGTAGTATATAAATCAACATCTCACTAGAATACTCCAACTAAAAACCAATGTTCAAATGGTGGACGAACATTTGCATTGCTACAAGTGTACTCTCTCATCAGAAATAAGTCTGCATACAATTTAAATTTTATATATATACAGTGGTACCTCCCAATTCGAACACATTTATCAAACAAATTTTGTCCTCCAATTCAAATGTGCGTAGCAATTCAAACACAATCAAACGGCTGCAGACGAAGCCACCCGTGTAGCCAGGTCGGTGAATGTGACCAAAGTGCTTATCTCCCCCTCCTTGTATCCCAATCCCACCCATCTGTGTGTGTGTGTGTGTATGTATTTGTGTGTGTGTGTGTGTGTGTGTGTGTGAGAGAGAGAGAGAGAGAGAGAGAGAGAGAGAGAGAGAGATAGACTGCTCTCTCTCTCTCTCTCTCTTTCACACACACACACAAGTCCCATCTCCAGTAGGAAGGCCTTTCAACATTTTACTCTGTGAAATCTGTGCGTAGCGCCGGTGAATTAATGGGATATTTTCCATGATCTTACGTCTGTGTCTTTCCCTTCCCTCTCCTCCATTTCCCCCCACAAAATGCATTTACATGTGTTGGCAATATTTAGTTGACAATATATATCTGGTTGACAATATTTGAGTGATCTGGCCACAGGGCACAACATAAACCCATAAAAATGTTAAAAAAATATGAGGATTTTGGGGCCTGGAACGGATTATTTTTTTCTACATTAATTTCAATAGGATAAATTGCTTTCTGATTCGAACATTCTCAATTCGAACAGCCCAAATGAATCAATTAAATTTGAATGACGAGGTGCCACTGTGTATATGTATATATATATATATATATATATATATATATATATATATATATATATATATATATATATATATATATATATACAGTCACCCCATGCTCGGTCTCACCATCATCGGTTTCGTATTCATGAGTCAACTAATTGACCCTCCCCGCTTATACGCTGCCCCAGTTTCAGATACGTGGGATGCAGTGACGCTAAATAGGAAGGCAGAGAGGAGGGAGGGAGGCAGAGAGGAGGGGGGAAGGGAGAGAGGAGGGAGGAAGGCAGAGAGGAGGGAGGGAGGCAGAGAGGAGGGGGGAAGGGAGAGAGGAGGGAGGTGGGGCAATGGACGTTAGGTTGCTCCTGAGTGACGTCACGGTTAGACTGTGACGTCATGCTTTCCTATTGGCCAGCAGCTCACTCAGGGACGACTGCTATTGGTCGAGATTTTCTCATAGCAACATTATCCTAAAAAAAAAAAATTCACGCGCTGCCACACTGCAGTGTTGCCAGATTGGGCTACTTATCGCAAATTGGGCTACTTTTGGGTGAGTGTTGATTACATATTGTTGTCTAACAAGGTCTTGTCTCATTTCAGTCATTAAAAAGAACGAAAAAAACATGTTTTATATGACGTGTCAGAGGTGACTTCCCCAAATGCATATTTTCCCATAGGGTTATAGTCCCGCCGTTCGCGGTTTCGCATCGCGCCAAGTCCGAACGAAATACCATGACGGCGGATGACTGTATATATATATATATATATATATATATATATATATATATATATATATATATATATATATATATATATATATATATATATATAGTCCCTCAAATAGTATGGTTTCCAATAGTACAGTTTCGGTTTTATACGGATTATCATGGAAGAACTTTTTAGGACTTTTAAATTTCCTGCTCGTCGCACCGTAGCCATGGCATGAGTGGCAACACTGTTTTACCAAAGCACCTGCTGAAAGCACCCCAAAGCATTCAAGAAAGGTGTTCACCTTGCAGAAGAATTCAGATTTAGGAGAAGTTACATTTTGGGATGAGTTACGTTGCGGTAGGGAAAGCATACCACGTGAATGAGAGCAGTGTTCGCTTTATCTATCATAGTGTAAAATAAATTCTTGCTGCAGTAACTGCCAGTGCTCCAAGAGTGCTGCAAGAGTAAAGATAAAGGCAGTCTTTTTACTGAGCCTCATCGTTGCCATGGTAACGGCGTCTCACTCGCAGCAAAATGGGGTACACTGATCTTCCTGATGCAATGAAAGCACTTAAGTGTTTGTTTGGGCCGCCATATTTGCTGATGACGTCATCACAGCACAGAGGCGTTCCACCTTTCAAAGCCAGGAGCAGAGCGGACGTGCCGAGTTCTCAACTCGTGCTGCTGCGTCACGCGTTTGGGAGCACTCGTGGCGTACTGAGAGTCCCAATTCCCTCTCTCAAATGCAGCCCAGGAGTGTTTCTAGGGGGGGCACTAATTTTATACGGAGTTTCGAATAGTACGGGGGTCCTGGGTCCCTAACCCCCATACTATTTGAGGGACGACTATATATATATATATATATATATATATATATAGATATATATATATATATATATATATATATATATATATATATATATATATATATATATATATATATATATATATATATATATATATACAGTAGAGCCCCACTTAGCGCGAGATCAATTAGCGCGAACCGCAATTAGCGCGAGCCACCATCTACCAAGAAAAAAATTAATTAGCGCGAGCAGCCACCACGACTGAATTTTGAAAATTGCGCCAAGCCGCCATGATGCGCGATACAAGCCGCCATGATGCGCGGCACAAGCCGCCATGATGCGTGGCACAAGCCGCCATGATGTGCGGCAGAAGCCACTATGATACGCAGCACAAGCCGCCATGGTGCGCGGCACAAGCCGCCATGATGCGCGGCACAAGCCCACATGATGCGCGGCACAAGCCGCCATGATGCACAGCACAAGCCGCCATGATGCACAGCACAAGTCGCCATGATGCACGGCACAAGCCGGCATGATGCGCGGATCAAGTCGCCATGATGCGCGGCACAAGCCGCCATCATGCGCGGCACAAGCCGCCATGATGCACGGCACAAGCCGCCATGATGCACGGCACAAGTCGCCATGATGCGCGGCACAAGCCGCCATGATGCATAGCACAAGCCGCCATGATACGCAGCACAAGCCGCCATGATGCGCGGCACAAGCCGCCATGATGCGCGGCACAAGCCGCCATGATGAGCGGCACAAGCCACCATGATGCGTGGCACAAGCCGCCATGATGCGCGGCACAAGCCGCCATGATGCGCGGCACAAGTCGCCATGATGCGTGGCACAAGCCGCCATGATGCTCAGCACAAGCCGCCATGATGCGCGGCACAAGCCGCCATGATGCGTGGCACAAGCCGCCATGATGCGTGGCACAAGTCGCCATGATGCGCGGCACAAGCTGCCATGATGCGCA